>NC_084509.1:12540000-12765000 GCF_024500385.1 Phyllopteryx taeniolatus
TATGTGAGATGGTTTCTTTGATGTATGAAAGTAATTTTTGTCTTTGCACATTTGCTTACAGTTTGGAATGTTATTTTTAATATACAGTAAAATGTCAGCCCAGGCAAGCAAAGTGAACCGTGGGTGTAATATTAAAATTACAAACTCATTCAAGAAGCATGTGAGAACCTAGGACACTAATTTTTGAAGCTTTGATGGTGGAGTTCCTTCCCATTCTTGCTAGATGTACAGCTTCAGTTGGTCAACAGTCCATGGTCTCCGTTGTCATGATGAAGCGCAAAAGAGCCACACATTTTCAATGGAAGACAGGATTGCTGGCAGGCCAGTCTAGTACTCACACTCTTTTACTACCCTATTACTGTTGTAACTTATGCAGAATGTTGCTTGGCATTGTCTTGCTGAAATAAGCAGGGATGTCGCTGAAAAGATGTTGGTTGGATAGCTGCATATGTTGCTCCAAAACCTGTATGTACCTTTCAGCATTAATGGTGCCTTCACAGATGTGCACGTTACCCATGCCATGGGCGATAACACACAACCAATACCATCACAGATGTGCTGATAACAATTCGAATGGTCCTCTTCCTCTTTGGCCTAGAGGATACGACGTCCATGATTTCCAAAGACAATTTGAAATGTGGACTTGTCAGACCAATTTCAGTAAATACAGTTTGGCGCTACAGCCATAAGTGCAACTTGAAACTCTACTATGCAAAGCAAAAGCCATTCATCAACAACACCCAGAAACGCGGCCGGCTTCTCTGGGCCCGAGCTCATCTAAGATAGACTCATCCAAAGTGGAAAAGTGTTCTCTGGTCCGACGAGTCCACATTTCAAATTGTTTTGGGAAATTGTGGACGTCGTGTCCTCCGGGCCAAAGAGGAAAAGAACCATCCGGACTGTTATGGGCGCAAAGTTCAAAAGCCAGCATCTGTGATGGTATGAGGCTGTGTTAGTGCCAATGGCATGGGTAACTTACACATCTGTGAAGGCATCATTAATGCTGAAAGGTACATACAGGTTTTGGAGAAACATATGCTGCCATCCAAACAACATATTTTTCATGGACACCCCTGCTTATTTCAGCAAGAGAATGCCAAACCACATTCTGCACGTGTTACAACAGTGTGGCTTCATATTAAAACTGCGGGTACTAGACTGGCCTGCCTGCAGTCCAGACCGGTCTCCCATTGAAAATGTGTTGCACATTATGAAGCGTAAAATACGACAACGGAGACCCCGGACTGTTGAACAGCTGAAGCTGTACATCAAGCAAGAATGGGAAAGAATTCCACCTACAAAGCTTCAACAATTAGTGTCCTCAGTTCTCAAACGTTTATTGAATGTTGTTAAAAGAAAAGGAAATGTAACACAGTGGTAAACATGACCCTGTCCCAGCTTTTTTGGAACGTGTTGCAGCCATAAAATTCTTAAGTTAATGATTATTTGCTAACAACAATAAAGTTTTTCAGTTTGAACATTAAATATCTTGTCTTTGTAGTGTATTCAATTAAATGTAGGTGAAACATGATTTGCAAATCATTGTATTGTGTTTTTATTTATGTTTAACACAACATCCCAACTTCATTGGAATTGGGGTTGTAAGTAAATCACAAAATTATAGCGATGCAGTACACACTAAGAGTGAAATATGTTTTGATTTATATGTATATATATATATATATATATATATATGTATATATATATATATATGTATATATATATATATATATATATATATGCATGCATGGTTAAGTTTGTGCACTGATATGTTCGTATGTTTTGAATTTTAAAAAAAAACCCATCATTTTTCCAATTGCTCAGGATTCGGTGAATTTACCCTTGAGTACCTCCCAAGGTTAAGAATCACAGTTTTAGACGCTCACTCAGCTGAAATCTCACGAGAGTCACTGAACTGTTTCTTTGAAGTTATTTCAGTGTTGTATATCTTGAAGCGCAAACGGTATTTCTTTCACACATTCACATTTTTTTGCCATGTCAATGTTATGAGCTACTATTATACAAGAATGGTCACAATGTAAGGCATTTAATTCGAAAAGCGGTAGACTTGTTTTACCACTCGTGGTATGCGCATGTGATTCACCATGAAAATATGCAACCATTTAATCTCCTAAATGCTTCTTGTGTTACTTTAAAATGGCTTCTGCTAACCCCATGGTAGGGAACCTTTTGCAGGAGTTTTCAGTTTTAATGAAGTCATCTGACACCCTTACAATGAGGCCCCTTTACTCTGTTTTTTAATTTTTTTTATTATTATTTTTTTATTTTTACAATTCACTGCAGACTGGATCAAATGCACAGGCCATAGTTTGCCCAACCCAGCTCTAAAGCTTGTTCAATTTTGCACCTCCCAGAATTTTCATCATCTGGGCCATCAGTAGCTGGTTCCGTCGAGGGCCATCGACTCCAGACCCTAACACACCACCCGGGGCACCCAGAGTACCCAGCAGGAACCTCTTCACTAAGGACACTCGCATGGTATTATTATGTCTTTGGAAAACGATCTACTTGGAATTTGAAACAATTAATTTTAGAACCCCTTGTCAGTTGTATTTGATCAGGAAAAAGTGAAAACAGTCCCCATGTGTGTCTTAACACATTTTTCTCACCATGCCTGCAGGATATGTACGTGTACATCTCGCAAGAGGAGGTGTTCACAGACTTCAACAACACAGATTCTCTCTTCTGGTTCCTCCCAGACCTAGTCTACGGAGACTGGTCCACGGGGGAAAGTGGGGACGGCTGCTATGAGCACTATCAGGAGATGGCTATCCCTGAGGTGAGACTATTGGAGGCGGAGGTGGAAGCAGGTGTAAAAGTTTTCACCCCATCTGTTTGGGGGATGGGGACCAAGCCATTCTGCGAGTAATTAAAATCTGCGAGTAATTGACTTCCCATAAAATATGCCACAAGATTGTGGCAAAGCACTTAAAAGCTTGACTGGTAATCCGTTCGGATTGATTTCTTTTCTGTGGTCTGTGTGGCATATATTGCGTTTGGATAAAAGCTTAAGTAATTTGGGAAAAGGAGAGTCGGCAGTTAGACGCCTGTCTACTTCCGGTGTGATTCAATGAACTTTAGAAGAATATAATCCAATTATATTTGTCTCGTGTAGGGCACCACGTCTCTTTTTTTTATATTTGTAAATTTTAGGAAAAGTGACGAAAAAACCCTCTTATCAATCTCAGTATTTTAGAAGGCTCGCTACATGGATGAAATAATAGTTCTCGATTACAGCGGTTTTACTATTTCACTCAAATACACAAAAGGACAGGGGAGGACTTAATGAGGAGAGCCAAGCTGCCTATTTTTCTCCTTCACAGCTGAACAGAGGGGGAAGGGGCAGCAGTGCACACACACGTTATGTGAGTGACATTGGCAGAAAAAATTTACAAATTTTTTTTTCCAGAATTTATATCTTCAATAAAATTCAATGGTCGGAATTTTATTGAAGATACAAATTCTGGAATTTTTAGTAGGACTAGGCAGGCCCAAAAAATTAAATGTAAATTTGACACACCACAGAGAAGAGTAATGTTAACAATCCTGTCAAATTTGAATTAATGAAAAAATCGCTAAGTATATAAAATCAGGTTTCAAAACTTGAATAATAAGGGCCACCACCTCAGCTCTCAGACGCTGTGGATGTGTCGAATTGATGTGCCAAAAGGAATCAAACATACTGAGGGGATGATAGCTTATACGATGTAATATCACGTTAGGAGGCTCAACTTCAAAATTTAATGGTTATTCTGGACTATAATCATAAAAATAAGCACACAACTCAACTTACTCTCGTTGTTGACGACATAATGTAATAGCTGAACATGGCACCTGACGACAGTGGCATGTAGGAGGAAGTCCAGGTAGTTAGACAGTCGGCACTGCCCCCATTCACTAGTATCAAGTTACCCATGAAGCCATGTTGTCTCTGAACGTTTACAAAGATACCACTATCTGTCGTAAAATGCGCGCTGCAGAGTTGGCCGGTGGTGTTTGATGTTCAGCTCGCCATCTGCGTGTCTTTAAAAAGTCAATCGATCGCTTTTTTATTTCCTAATTTTTTGGGATTGAGGCATCCAGCGAAGACACATTTGCAGGGTGTAGCATCTTTAGCTTGCTAACTGCAAGCTGGAGTGGTAAATGGGTCTTGTTAAAGAAGCTAACCACAGCTAACTCATAACTGAGCATCATAGCCAAGCGAAATGACTCCACTTTGTACTTATATAGTGGGGGAGGGTACTCACGCTAGAAAGTATACGCATGTTTTAGTCCCGCCCAGAAAATCAGGAAACTTCAAACCGGTGAAAAAGATGCTTAAGATATAGAATGAGTACGGAAAGTATTCAGACCCCCTTACATTTTTCACTCTTTGTTAAATTGCAGCCATTTGCTAAAATAATTTAAGTTCATTTTATTTTCCTCAATGTACACACAGCACCCCATATTGACAGAAGAAAACGGAATTGTTGAAATTTTTGCAGCTTTATTAAAAAAAGAAAAACTGAAATATCACACAGCCATAAGCATTCAGACCCTTTGCTGTGAAACTAATATATTTAACTCGGGTGCTGTCCATTTCTTCTGATCATCCTTGATGGTTCTACACCTTCATTGGAGTCGAGCTGTGTTTGATTATACTGATTGGACTTGATTAGGAAAGCCACACACTTGTCTATATAAGACCTTACAGCTCACAGTGCATGTCAGAGCAAATGAAAATCATGAAGTCAAAGGACCTGCCTGAAGAGCTCAGAGACAGAATTGTGGCGAGGCACAGATCTGGCCAAGGTTACAAAAAAAATTCTGCTGCACTTAAGGTTCCTAAGAACACAGTAGCCTCCATAATCCTTAAATGGAAGACGTTATGGACGACCAGAACCCTTCCTTGAGCTTGCCGTCCGGCCAAAATGAGCAATTGGGGGAGAAGAGCCTCGGTGAGAGAGGTAAAGAAGAACCCATAGATCACCGTGGCTTACCTCCAGAGATGCAGTCGGGAGATGGGAGAAAGTTCTAGGAAGTCAACCATCACTGCAGCCCTCCACCAGTCGGGCCTTTATGGCAGAGTGGCCCGACGGAAGCCCCTCCTCAGTGCAAGACACATGAAAACCCACATTGAGTTTGCTAAAAAACATGTGAAGGACTCCAAGATGGTGAGAAATAAGATTATCTGGTCTGGTGAGACCAAGATAGAACTTTTTGGCCTTAATTCTTAGCGGTATGTGTGGAGAAAACCAGGCACCTGTCCAATACAGTGCCAACAGTGAAGCATGGTGGTGGCAGAATCATGCTGTGGGAGTGTTTTTCAGCTGCAGGGTCAGGACGACTGGTTGCAATCGAATGAAATATGAATGCGGCCAAGTACAGGGATATCCTGGACGAAAACCTTCTCCATAGTGCTCAGGACCTCAGACTGGGCCGAAGGTTCACCTTCCAACAAGACAATGACCCTAAGCACACAGCTGAAATAACAAAGGGGTGGCTTCAGAACAACTCTGTGACTGTTCTTGAATGGCCCAGGCAGAGTCCTGACTTAAACCCAATTGAGCATTTCTGGAGAGACCTGAAAATGTTTGTCCACCAATGTTCACCATCCAACCTGACAGAACTGGAGAGGATCTGCAAGGAGGAATCCCTAAATCCAGGTGTGAAAAACTTGTTTCATCATTCCCAAAAAGACTCATGGCTGTTTTAGCTCAAAAAGAGTGCCTCTACTAAATACTGAGCAAAGGATCTGAATACTTATGGCTGTGATATTTCAGTTTTTCTTTTTTAATAAATCTGCAAAACAATTCTGTTTTTTTCTGTCAATATTGGGTGATGTGTGTACATTGAGGGGGGGAAAATGAACTTAAATTATTTTAGCAAATGTAACCAAGTGAAAAATTTAAAGCGGGTTGAATAGTTTCCGTACCCACTGTAGCTCAGCAATTCAGCAGTATATTTTTGTCTTTGCATATGTTTTCAGCACTTCAGACATATTTAATCTATTTAGAAACAAAACACGGATATCTGCGTAGAGTCCCTTTAACGAAGGTGCCAGTGTGTCGAATGGAACTGTTGCTAACAGTCCCTTCGACGAGAATCTTCTCCAAAACAAGGCAGATCCTTTCCAGACAACCGGATGAGCTCCTCAAAGCTTGAGGCACTTGGTGTTTCTCAATGCCAATCAACTGTAGACAAGCTATCTGGATAATTTATTTTCTTATAGTTCCTTGTTTTGTAGTGATTGTTTTTTCACTCTAAATTTGTTTAGTAGGAAAAAAAGTTAAAAGCCTATAATAGTTAAGTTTAATTTGAAATACCTTTTCTTTTGTTTTATATATTTTTTTGCACTATATAAGAGGATGAATCACGAATATGGTGCCTGCAGGCACCAGCTAGCCCCTAAGGAACACAGGTCTGTTCTACAAGTTGCTCACCACTGATGGAACATTGTGATTTACTGTGTTAATATTTATTTATTTATTTGTTTGTGTATTAATGTACCAAATGTTATATATTTTGTTTAAAAATAAAATAGATTGTGTTCAATCGAAAAAAAGGTGTTTTTGTTTACCTACATTTTCAAAATAGTAGATTTTGGAGCAGGAATTTAAATACTGTGATACCATGTTTTTTTTGCTCAAGGTTATCGTACTATCAAAATCTGATACTGTCCCATGCTTACTGTGTCTGTGTTGATTTCTAGGCAGTGCAGCAGAATGGCTCCCTCTACATACACACATACTTCACGAAAAGTGGACTGCATCCAGACCCTAAGCGCAAAGGGCAGTATCGCAGACTCGCAACTGTTCATGCGTCACGAAGTAAGCGCATGATGTGATCAGATTTTAAACATGCAATTCATTGTAAGTTGTGGTGATGTTTTAAATTGGACCATTTTGGCTTTTCAGTGCTAAACAAATTCAAACGTAGAAAGTTCATGAAGACCAAGAATCTGCTGACAGGAGAGACGGAAGCAGATCCAGAGATGATTAAGGTGGTTATTTTGTATTGCAATTAGTACTAGTTATGGGTAAAAACATTGATTCATCAATGCAATGCACTACTTCCCCCCCAAAATTCAATATGGAGTCAGTAAATCCTCTGAATTGATTCACCTGCTGGCCCGTGTGATAGGCCTTGTATGGACCAGGGTTAAAATAGTTTGGGATTTTCCATTATAGTTAGTTTTCATTTCGTTTTGACTTTTCTTTTTCAAATTCAGTCAGTTTTAATTAGTTTTTACAGCAGGTTTGTTAGTTTTTATTAGGTTTATTTTTTTTCAAAAATGCTTTTATTTTTTATTTTTTATTGATTTGTTTTTTTCCAAGTGTGAAATAAAAAAAAAATAAAAATAAATAAAAATAAAATCCCAATAAGTATTGTGTAATACTCTAAAGAATAGTTTTTAAAAAATTAACTTAACAGATGAACAACAACAAATCAAATACAGGTACTGTATAACAGTTTACAGAATTTGAAGTGCAATAAGTGCAGTGCATAATATTGCTTCTAAGGTTAGATTGGATGCATCACAACATACAGTAAAACCATTCATGACACAAGTTGTAATATGGCCTTTTAAGAAATGGGTTATGTTTAACTTGACTAGTTTAACTAATAAAGAAAAAAATCTTATTTGCATGTTTTCCTTCCCTTGTTGCTAAATTGCAAACTTCTCAAGTGGACTTTCAGATTTGTGACTGTTAGATGGACAGAGATAGAAAGTAAGCTTTCTTTTACCTCCTGTATGAAAGTGCATCCAGTCTGTTTTTTGTTGTTGTTGTTGTGACAAAGCTTTTCAAGTTTTCCTGCTTTTGCTGAAGTAGTGCTGTGAAAATGTCCTGTTGTTGCAGTAGTTCAATCATCTGCTGTGTCAGCGAGACAAACTCCCTGCCTTTCGTGGCGGGAAACGGCACCATTTTGAGACTCGGCAGTTGTTTGTTTCTCTTGAGTTTTCCCCAAAAGACGAATAACCGACGTGCAGGTTCCGTTAAGGCGCTAGCTAGTCGGTAACAGTCTTAGCCATTTCCGTTAGCAACACGTAGCAACAAAAACAGCCTGGACATAAAAGTTGGCTTCGCAGCAAAACTTGTGCTTGATCTGGCAAGCAGTCAATAAAGACAGCGCTGTTCGATGATATCACGTCTAGTAAACGCGCAAAAAGTGAAGTACAATTCCCAAAGGACAGTTCAACCGTTATCTGTTCTGTAACCATAGATCATTTTACACTTGAGACTATGTGAATTCGAGGATGCACGTCTGGGAACAATGAGTCCCAGCCCTGGAACAATGAATCCCTGCAATTTACCATCATTGAGTACAGATACAGCAATTCTCCACTGTAGCACAGTTGTTGCTCCGCGGACCTGCTATATTGCAGATTTTTATTTGTACAATATTTTTGTCTTATCCATTGCTCTTGCTTTTTGTTATGTTTCAACATGCCACAATAGCAATTTTGTACATCCTTTTTAAGAGCAATGAACTTGCAATTCAAAGAACATTGAACATTGGCATTGTAATGTCAAACAATAAATAAAGTATCTTAGATAAATACAAATATAAATAAATCAGACTCAGGCTCTGTTTGCACAAATTGCACTGAAAACAAATATTAAACATTTGGCACATAGGTATAGAGCCATTAACCCACTAAAGAGGCCCAAAAAATGTCTTAAAACCTGCCAAATTCCAATGAATTAAATCCACCATGTATGTACTCATAAGCATTTGGGCTTTGTTACTGTTTTTAGATCAGATCAGATCCCATCCATTTTAATATCACTGTTATTTTGTAGTCTTTTTTTATTCATTATATGAATTTTATGTAATGAAAAATTTCTGATGCCTCTTTGCTTTTGAAAAAAATATTTCATCTCCTAATAAGCTTTTACCTGGTTAAATATAGGACCAATAAAATGTAAAATAAGGCCCACCCTTGAGCTGCTGGACAGTGATGTGAGACCTTTACATGTCAATCAAATGATAAAGGGCCATTTGCTAAAATAATTTGTTCATTTTTTTCCCCTTAATGTACACACAGCATCCCATATTGACAGGGAAAAAAAACAGAATTGTTGAAATTTTTGAAGATTTATTTAAAAAGAAAAACTGAAATATCCCACAGGCATAAGTATTCAGACCCTTTGCTCAGTATTTAGTAGAAGCATCCTTTTGAGCTGATACAGCTGTGAGTCTTTTTGGGAATGATGCAACAAGTTTTCACACCTGGATTTGGGGATACTCTGCCATTCCTCCTTGCAGATCCTCTTCAGTTTTGTCAGGTTGGATGGCGAATGTTGGTGGACAGCTATTTTCAGGTCTCTCCAGAGATGCTCAATTGGGTTTAAGTCAGGGCTCTGGCTGGGCCATTCAAAACAGTCACGGAGTTGTTCTGAAGCCACTCCCGTTATTTTAGCTGTGTGTTTATGGTCATTGTCTTGTTGGAAGGTGAACCTTTGGCCCAGTCTGAGGTCCTGAGCACTCTGGAGAAGGTTTTCGTCCAGGATATCTCTGTACTTGGCCGCATTCATATTTCCTTCAATTGCAACCAGTCGTCCTGCCCTGCATCGCTGTTGGGACTGTATTGGACAGGTGATGAGCAGTGCCTGGTTTTTCACCACACACCGCTTAGAATTAAGGCCAAAAAGTTCTATCTTGGTCTCATCAGACCACAGAATCTTATTTCTCACCATCTTGGAGTCCTTCAGGCGTTTTTTTTACAAACTTCATGCAGGCTTCCATGTGTCTTACACTGAGGAGAGGCTTCTGTCGGGCCACTCTGCCATAAAGCCCCGACTGGTGGAGGGCTGCAGTGAGCTCAGCCACAATGATCATTGGGTTCTTCTTTAAGTCTCTCACCAAGGCTTTTCTACCCCGATTGCTCAGTTTGGCTGGACGACCAGCTCTAGGAAGGGTTCTGGTCGTCCCAAATGTCTTCCATTTAAGGATTATGGAGTCCACTGTGCTCTTAGGAACCTTAAGTGGAGCATAATTTTTTTGTAACCTTGGCTAGATCTGTACCTTGCCACAATTCTGTCTTTGAGCTCTTCAGGCAGTTCCTTTGACTTCATGATTCTCATTTGGTCTGACATGCACTGTGAGCTGTAAGTTCTTATATAGACAGGTGTGTGGCTTTCCAATCAAGTACAATCGTTATAATCAAACAGCTGGACTCCAATAAAGGTGTAGAACCATCTCAAGGATGATCAGAAGAAATGTACAGCACCCAAGTTTAATACGTGTCACAGCAAAGGGTCTGTATACTTATGGCTCTTTTTCAATCTGCAAAAATTTCAACAATTCAGTTGTTTTTCTGTCAATATGGGGTGCTGTGTGTACATTGAGGGGAAAAATTAATTTAAATGAATTTAGCAAATGGCTGCAATATAACAGAGTGAAACATTTAAGGGGATCTGAATACTTTTCGTACCCACTCTGCAGTCATACGTACCAGTCTTATTGGAATGAAAGTGTAGGCTTCACCTTTTTCATAACCTCTACGTGGTGTTGGCATATTGGAATGAAAGTGTACAGCTTTTTCATAACCTCTAGATGGTGGCATACATTTATAAAATGTGAAAGTCCCCCCCCCCCTTATACCTATGTATAATGCGCACTATTGACAATTTTTGGGAAAGAAAGTGTGCATTATACACGAGAAATATGGTAAGTACTCTTGTGCAAACATAAAATTGCTGATATGAAATATTTATTATGTGGCCCCTTCTCTTGATCGATGAGTGTGATAACTCTTTAACACCTAATGAATCAAGCAGACACTACAGTTGGGTTTTGAACATTAAAATGAAATATTCTCAGTTTTAAGCTGCTACCAAAACATGCACGCACCCACGCAGGAGTTTTTACGGATGGGCCTGGGGAGTATGTGGCTTACTCTGAGAGGCGCACCAACAGTGAAAACATTACATGAGGATTTATACTTCATAGTCATGATACTCATTTTATACATCTCACATGCAACAACCCGTGATACATTGAGTATATTCGATACATCCCTCACCCCTAAATTGGCGCATTTAAATAAATATCAAATCTAATTGCAACATAAAGAATCGATAGCAAATCGAATTACAACCTAAAGAATCAATAAAGGGTTTTGGTAACCTCTTTTTGGCAGCTGCCAAAATGTGTCAGTGTACCTCTTTCTGGTGTTGTGGCACAATCTGCTACCCCCCAATAAAAGATGCCAGGATTTAACCAGAGAGCTATAAATAGTTTTCAAATAATCTCATTGGATTATTTGATTAATTGAGGCCGTCTCAACAACAGTCAGGCACCGTGCACTCCAATTTATTGGACATGTTGTGCGTCTGTGTAACGGCACTCCAGCCATGCCGGTGATCCAGGCAGCCACCCAACCTCCTCCTCCCGGCTGGTGACGCCCCAAGTGAGGTCCCAAGCTCTCCTGAGTGTCAGGTTGCGGGGTTCTGCCCCGTCCACCTTTATCCACCAGGCACAAGACCGGACTGTCTATCGGGAGATGGTTGCTACGGCCGACCTCCGGCCAGGCGCTCACTAGAGAAATTGGATTTTTCCTTTGTTGGATAATGACGTCTTTATTTTGGTATAGTACAAGGAGTAACAATTCAATTGTGATTCTCTCGTCATTCATTACTGTCAATAAGAATACCAATTAGGGATTTATAGTGCAAGTCCGACCTCTCGTAGAAAAGCTCAGTTCTGACCGTCTCCTCTCATTTTGCGTATGTGTCCTCGCCACAATAACCGCAGAAATCGTTCCACGCAGCAGTGCCAATTTGCACATGCCTTTCAGACACAAGACACAAAATGAGCCTTCCCATATTGTCTCAGGTTTGATTAATCACATTGCACATGCTTAAGTCATGTATTTGCATCTACTCCCAAGTATTTAGTGTTTTGGGGTAGAACAACGCAAAATGGACTGAGCAGCAATTTTGTCCATTGTGCCCGGTTAGTAGATGTGCCCTTTTTTAGTTATCGTGATGTACAGTTGGTGCCAGTAACGTAAACCCTTACTTGAGTGAAGCAAAACGACATTTAACAAATTAACACCTTCCTTTGAATGGAAAAAAGCCTTTCCAGAAGTGTATTGATTATTGACATCTGTGCAATTTAATTTCCTCTCAGCGGGCTGAGAGCCACGGTCCAGTGGAGATCATCTCTCACTGGCACCCCAACCTCACCATCAACATGGTGGACGACCACACAGCCTGGGTGAAAGGCTCTGTCCCACCTCCGCTAGACCAACGTAAGTTTTTCAACTGCAACATACCTGTATGTGAAATATTGAAGATGTGTTCAGAGACACCTTTGACATTCCTCTACTCCGTCTTCCACCAGATGTGAAGTTTGATGCGGTGAGCGGTGACTACTACCCAATAGTGTACTTCAATGACTACTGGAACCTTCAGAAGGACTACTATCCCATCAACAACACCCTGACAACACTACCGCTGCGCCTTAACTACTGCCCGCTGTCCTTGTGGCGCTGGCAACTCTACGCTGCCCAGAATGCTCGCTCGATGTGGAACTTCCTGCCTGAGGACACCTACGAGCAGTCTGACGAGGATCAGGACTCTGTCAAGGTAGGGTGGATGTAACAATCTCTCTGCTGCTTTGAACAGTGGCACTTATTTCATAGTTCTGGACTTAAAAATAATTTCTGCAGAGAGAAATTCCTCCCAAAATACAGTGGCACCAGAAATTATTCACACCCCTTCACTTTTTCCACATTTTGCTATGTTAGACTTAAAGCTGCTTTGAGTAGAGTTTTCTTTAAAAAAAAAAAAAAAAAAAAAAAAAAAAATCTACATAAAATATCCCATAATGACAAAGTAAAAAAAATTTTTTTACAGACAATTGTGCAAATTTATTGAAAATGTAAACATTTAAACATAATAGGTACATAAGTATTCACACCCTTAGCTTAATATTTTCTTGAAGCACCTTTGGCAGCAATCACAGCCTTCACAAGTCTTCTTGGGTATGTCTCTATGAGCTCTGCACACCTGTTGTGGGGCATTTTGTCCCATTCTTCTCTGCAGATCCTCTCAAGGTCAGTCAGATTGGATGTACAGCGTCAGTGGACAGCCATTTTTCGGTCTTTCCAAAGATGTTCGATTGGATTCAAGTCCTGGCTGTGGCTGGGCCACTTAAGGAGATTCACAGGCTGCTCCTGAAGCCACTCCTTTGGTATCTTGGCTGTGGCCCTTGGGTGATTGTCGTGTTGGAACATGAAGCGACGCCCTAGTCTGAGTTCCAGAGCACTCTGGAGCAAGTTCTCTTGAAGAATTTCTCTATTTGGCAGCTGTCATCTTACACTCTATGCGGACTAGTCACCCAGTTCCTGCAGCAGAAAAACAGCCCCACAGCATGATGCTGCCACCACCATGCTTCACAGTAGGGATGTTGTTAGCCAGGTGATGAGCAGTGCCTCTTCTCGAGATATGACGCTTGCAATTCAGGCCAAAAAAAAATCTATTTTGGTTTCATCAGACCAGATAATTTTGTTTCTGCAGGTCTGAGAATCCTTAAGGTGCCATTTGGCAAACTCCAATTGGACTGCCATGTGCCCTTTAGTGAAAAGTGGCTTCCGTCTTGCCACTGTACCATAAAAGCCTGATTGGTGCCTTGACACAATGCGGTCTCGAAGGTCTGCAGACAATTCCTTAGACTTCATTGCTTAGTTTCTGCTCTGATATGCACTGCCAACTATGAGACCTTATATAGACAGGTGTGCCATTCCAAATTATGTTCAATCAACTGAATTTACCACAGGTGGACTCCATTAGAGTTGTAGAAGCATCTCAAGGATGTTCAGTGGAAATCAGATGCACCTGAGCTTAAGTTTGAGTGTCATAGCAAAGGGTGTGAATACTTATGTACCTATTATTATTTTGTTTTTATAAATGTACACAAATTCCTGAAAATATGTTTTTACGTTGTCGTCATGGGATATTTTATGTAGATTTTTATAAAGAAAACTATATTCAAATCAGCTTTAGAATAAGACTATAGCAGCAAAATGTGGAAAAAGTGAAGGGGTGTGTTTACGTACTGGTGGCACTGTAGACTCAGTAGTACTTTTAGGCTTGTTTTCTAATAAAATTAGATTTTATGCCAAATTGTGGCCCTCCCACATTTTGGTCATGTCAAACTGACACATCAGGAACACGAGGCGATTACATTTCCTCATTGAACTATATAGTGTACGGTGTAAATTTTGCCTATATTGAAAGTCTGGATGTTTTTATTTTTTTATTTTTTATTTTTTTTTGTGGACAATAAGTAGGGTTCGGAATCATTTGAATTTGAGCGATTCCAGTCCCAATTCCGGTTCCTTATTTCGATTCCAGTTCCTAACGATTCTCGATTCCGATTGTTTTAGTGGGCTGGGTCATGTTTTAAATAAATGGTGTCCAAATTATGAACATCCATTTGGACTGGTGTAAAATCCGCCAACTCCGGAGGTAGACGATGCGCCGCTTCCTCTTCTACGTCGCTTTCGTCAGACTCATTGTCAGTTGCAGGTACAGATACACAGGCCTAGAGCGCCCTCTTGCATTTTCAGTGTGAAAATAACATTAAAATTATATAATAATGTGTTAAAAATTTCACATATAAATCGCTCCGGTGTATAAGTCGCACCCCCGGCCAAACTATGAAAAAAAAACTGCGACTTATAGTCAGAAAAATACGGTAGTTCAGTGAGGAAATGTCATCGCTTACTGCTCGTTACATGCCAGGCTGTGACAGGCTGTTGTGTCGAAAATGTGGGCGGGCCAAAGTCTGGCTGAAAATCAAATATTTAATCAGAAAACTAGCCTAAATTTACTACTGAGTATATTTTGGGGTGATATTTTTTCTACAGACATCATTTGTAAGTCCAGAACTATGAAATAAGTGCAAATATTCACAAACTTTTATCTTGTGATATGAAGTAACCTAAACTTCTAGTGCTTTAAGTATTACAATTATCTTTAAAGGTGGCCCTACTGGAAACCAACCCCTACCTCCTGGGACTCACCATTGTGGTCTCCATTGTACACAGCATCTTTGAGTTTCTGGCCTTTAAGAATGGTAAAGTCAAGACAACACCATGTGTATGCTTAAGACACTTCCTTGTTGTACCTTGCTGTTTTCATCCACTCTGACCTTCTCTAGACATCCAGTTCTGGAACAGCCGACAGTCTTTGGAAGGCCTCTCCGTGCGCTCCATCATCTTTGGAGTGTTTCAGTCTCTGGTGGTGCTGCTGTACATTCTTGACAATGAGACCAACTTTGTGGTGCAGGTCAGCGTCTTCATCGGCCTTCTTATCGACCTCTGGAAAATCACCAAAGTCATGGATGTCAAAGTAAGTCAAAACCATGCACAATATCTTTTATGATTGTTGCAGGTCTCGATGTCAGAATTTGTTTTGTCTTTCCATAGTTGGACAGAGAGAACAAAATTGCAGGATTCCTCCCAAGACTTGTGTTCAAAGACAAGTCGACATATGTGGCATCTTCTACCAAAATCTATGACGATGTAAGTCTAAAGCATTGCTGAACTACTTGAGAAAAAAAATTATGATGTGTACTTATTTTTTACCTGGTCCCTCTGGCTCTGTACACAGATGGCCTTCAAGTACTTGTCGTGGCTGCTTTACCCTCTGTTTGGCTGCTATGCCATCTACAGTTTATTGTATGTCGAGCACAAAGGCTGGTACTCATGGGTACTCGGCATGCTCTATGGCTTCTTGCTAACCTTCGGTAAGTAAGGTAACATTGTATTTTCGTTCCAGTCGGACACTGTGCTTCTTAGGTCTGCCGCACACAGAGCGACGCGGCCGAACGAGACTGAACTGGACAGTTCATTTTCTTTCCACATTAATGTACACATAGCACCCCATATTGACAGAAAAAAACCAGAATTGTTGAAATTTTTGCACATTTATTAAAAAAGAAAAACTGAAATATCACACAGCCATAAGTATTCAGATCCTTTGCTCAGTATTTAGTAGACGCACCCTTTTGAGCTAATAGAGCCGTGAGTCTTTTTGGGAATGATGCAACAAGTTTTCACACCTGGATTTGGCGATCATCTCCCATTCCTCCTTGCAAATCCTCTCCAGTTCTGTCAGGTTGGATGATGAATGTTGGTGGGCAGCCATTTTCAGGTCTTTCCAGAGATGCTCAATTGGGTTTAAGTCAGGGCTCTGGCTGGGCCATTCTAAAACAGTCACGAAGTTGTTCTGAAGCCACTCCTTCGGTATTTTAGCTGTGTGCTTAGGGTCATTGACTTTTTTGAAGTTGAACCTTCGGCCCAGTCTGAGGTTCTGAGCACTCTGGAGAAGGTTTTCGTCCAGGATATCTCTGGACTTGGTCACATTCATCTTTCCTTCGATTGCAACCAATCTCCCTGTCCCTGCAGCTGAAAAACACCCCCACAGCATGATGCTGCCACCACCATGCTTCACTGTTGGGACTGTATTGGACAGGTGATGAGCAGTGCCTGGTTTTCTCCACACATGCCACTTAGAATTTAGGCCAACAATTTCTATCTTGGTCTCATCAGATCAGAGAATCTTATTTCTCACCATCTCGGAGTCCTTCACATGTTTTTTAGCAAACTCAATGTGGGCTTTCATGTGTCTTGCACTGACGAGAGGCTTCCGTCGGGCCACTCTGCCATAAAGCTCCGACTGGTGGAGGGCTGGAGTGATGGTTGACTTTCCAGAACTTTCTCCAATCTCCTGAATGCATCTCTGGAGCTCAGCCACAGTGATCTTTGGGTTCTTCTTTACCTCTCTCACCAAGGCTCTTCTTCCCGAATTGCTCAGTTTGGCCGGACGGCCAGCTCGAGGAAGGGTTCTGACCGTCCCAATCAGTATAATCAAACACAGCGGGACTCCAATGAAGGTGTAGAACCATCTTAAGGATGATGAGAAGAAATGGACAGCACCTGACCGAGTTCAATATGAGTGCCACAGCAAAGGGTCTGAATACTTACGGCTGTATGATATTTCAGTTTTTATTTTTTAATAAATCAGTAAAAATTTCAACAATTAAGTTTTTTTCCTGTCAATATGGGGTGCTGTGTGTACATTTAATGAGGAAAAAAATTAACTTCAATGATTTTAACAAATGGCTGCAATATAACAAAGAGTGAAAACTTTAAGGGGGTCTGAAGACTTTCCGTCCCCACTGGTTGTGTGTGTGTGTGTGTGTGTGTGTGTGTGTGTGTGTGTGTGTGTGTGTGTGTGTGTGTGTGGGACACACACACGCTTTCTATTTTTTTAGCTCTAAATTTGATGATACAGTACACATTAATGTACCGGTACTCAAAATGTGTATTGGCCCAACTCAGGCAACTTAATTATAATAAAGAATAATAATAAAAAAACAGGAATGGATTTTAACATATTAGCATATACTTGAAATATGACATTTATGCTCATGGAAAGTTAACAATAAGGAACTTCTAGGAATGTGCAGAATGCTTTTATATTTTCATGTAATTTTATGGTGCATTTATACATTTATATTTTATTTTATTAGTTTAGCATGGGTGGCATGGTGTTCGACTGGTTAGATCGTCTGCCTCACAGTTCTGAGGACCGGGGTTCAATCCCCGGCCCCGCCTGTGTGGAGTTTGCATGTTCTCCCCATGCCTGCGTGGGTTTTCTCCGGGCACTCCGGTTTCCTCCCACATCCCAAAAACATGCATGGTAGGTTAATTGACAACTATAAATTGCCCGTAGGTGTGAATGTGAGTGCGAATGGTTGTTTGTTTGTATGCGCCCTGCGATTGGCTGGCAACCAGTTCAGGGTGTACCCCACCTCCTGCCCAATGATAGCTGGGGTAGGCTCCAGCACGCCCGCGACCCTAGTGAGGAGAAGCGGCTCAGAAAATGGGTGGATGGATGGATAGTTTAGCAATGTTAGGCTATTATAACAGTCCATGTAGCTACATGCGTGACTCTGCTCATCTACAAACCACACATCTGCTTGTCCTTCTGTTTGAAGTTAAGTCATTTAAATTGTCACAATTGCTAACCTGTCTGACGTCTGCGACACTATTTTCCTGCAATTCAAGTTTCGAATTGCAGCACAACTAATCAACCACTCATGAAAACTAGTTGCACAACCCTGCACACCAGCTCTGGATGCGGCGGACCTTTGACCGCCAGATTCTTGCCTCTCTTAGTGACTTGACTTGGACCACTGTTTTTCTACTTGCATCATGGTTGCATGTTCAGTTCCCAATTGTCTCTGCGAATGCGCTGACTCCAAAATGTTTCACATCTCTCTCTCTCTCTCTCTCTCTCTCTCTCTCTCTATTTCAGGCTTCATCACAATGACGCCGCAGCTATTCATTAACTACAAAATGAAGTCAGTGGCCCACCTCCCGTGGAGGATGCTCACATACAAGGCTCTCAATACGTTCATTGATGACCTGTTTGCCTTTGTCATCAAGATGCCCATGATGTACAGGATAGGATGCCTCAGAGATGGTACATCTGCTCTTAAATCATAATTTACACAAATAGTCTATTTTGTACATACTGTCACTGAAATGCAATGAATGAATGGCAGTACCCACTAAAACTGCCTCTGGTTACACCATCCCCTTCCTTTGTAAATACAGTGCCTTGAAAAAGTATTTATACCCCTTGAAGGTTTTCACATTTTTCCGATTTTATGATTGACCAACACAATGTAGCACAAGTTTCAAGTAGAATGTAAATTATACATAGTTTTCAAAGTGTTACATTTTTGTACATTTATATTCAGCCTACCTGCATCAATACTTTGTAGATTCATCTTTTGCGGCAATTAGAGATGCAGGTATTTCTGGTGGGTTCGTTGGTCTTCATGTTGCTGTTGTTCACTGGTGTTCTCTAACAAACCACTGAGGCTTTCAAAGAACAGATGTATTTCTATTAAGAGTAAATTATACACAGGTGGACTCTATTTACTAATTAGGTGGCTTTTGGGGGCAATTTATTGCACTGGATTGTATTTAGGGGTATCAGAGTACAGGGGGCTGAATACAAATGTACACCACTTTTCAGATTTACTTTATTTTCACTTAGAATTTTGAAAACCGTATATCATTTTCATTCCACTTCACAATTATGTGCGACTTTCTGTTGTTTGTCAAACAAATCTCAACAAAATTTCAAGTTTGTGATTGTAAGGTGACAAAATGTGAAAAAGGTCAAGGCGTATGAGTACTTTTTTAAGGTGCTGTACCTTTACTGTGACTGATACGACAATGTATCATGGTGGACGTCTTTAACATAAATCACAGATGTGGCATCTGTAAAGCTGCCATTTACGGTGTTTATATTATTTTAACACTGACCAGAAGAGTGTTAGAGATTGCAAAGAAACAAAATAATTGGCATCTGTGGATAAAAAGATGAGCAAAGCACATTTGCTGGAAAGGCGACAGAAGGTTGGTGAGAATTTTGGAGTGGGTTCACTTCATGCTTGAGAAGAAAAGCATAATGTACAGTAAAAAATATTTGTATTAAAGTATTAACGGATGAAAGAGAGAAATGTACCCTTCTCTGAATGGAAAACATGGTAAGGCTTCCCACTTTAATTAATTTTAGGTTAAATTAGATTTATACTTTTTCAATCCTGTAGATATTCTGTTTTTTGTTAGCAACTGAGTTCAAATGGGCTATTGGAGATGCCAATGGTTCCAATTTCTCGGTATTTTGTACAGACACTTGCCATGTGGTCACCATTACGAGAAAGTCGAAAATGTTCGGGAGACCAAGCGAATAGACTTCAAGCGCTTAACATGTATGTAGCGTGGCTTGTGATTGCAAGACAAAAATAATCACATGCTTCAATTAAGGCAGCGTAACTTCTGATTGTCCGACAACTTTTGGTCAGTTGCCTGGCTGTATCTAAATTTTAAGCACAACGGCTCATTATTCTATACCAAGACAAGACTACCACAATATCGAGGCACTTTAAATTTCGCAATATCGTGAATATTGTGATATTCCTACTAGACATGCATAAGTACATGTAAGTCACCTTAATGAGCACCTACATGGTCACTTACATGTGTAAACATGTACATATGTATTTAAACACATACACGCCCACATATGTATATATACACACACAGACCTTAAACCCAAATACTGTAGTCAGAACCATCATGTACATAAAAACCGGTAACACATATTTTATAGTCTATGCATTCTGAGAGTTCTGTGTTTTCATTTTTACTTTTTAGATCTGCATAATAAATTTTCTTAAAATTACATTTTTTTAAATCAGTTTAGCTTTCTTAAAGGACAACGACTGGATGACAAGGACTGATATTTCTTGTAATGTGTTTTTCAGTAAATAAAACTTATTACATATTTATCAATTAAGTGACAAGACAGTATTGAATAAAAAAAAAAAAAAAAAAAAAGTCAATATTTTGTCACTCAAAATTATTCAAAGAAAGGAAGAACAGAGTTTTTCTGGTAGCGTGTTTGTTTTGGCTGAGATGCAAATGTTCCTGACAAACCAAAATGTTCCTGACAAAATATCCAGAATGTTCCTGAGACATGATGATAGAGGTTGGCATCTCTGATTGGCTGCATGATGGCTTGGTGGTTACGTCTATTTTACAGTTCCGAGGTTCAGATCGCTGCTCTAGCCTATCTGTGTTCCTTTCATTGTTCTCCCCATGCTTGCGTGTGTTTTCTCCGAGGACTCTGGATTCCGCTCACATTCATAAAACATGCATGTTGGATTCACTGGGACCGTGGGGTGTAAATGTGAGTGTGAATAGTTGTCTGTAAGTGCCTTGAAATTGGCTAGTGACCAGCCCACTGTGTACTCCTTCTCTCCCCAAAGTCAGCTGTGATGAGCTGCAGCTCACCTGCAACCCTAATGAGGACAAGTGCAAAAGAAAATATATGGAAAATTACTAATAAAGGCCTATTATATCACTGCCACCACACGACAAAATGCATTAACACGTCCTCTGTCCTCTCTGCAGATGTTGTGTTCTTCATCTACCTGTATCAGCGCTGGATTTATCGAGTGGACCCCAATAGGGTCAACGAGTATGGCACCAGTGGAGTGGTCCACCACCAGGATGACACAACGGCAGTCGATGCCCCGGCGGCAGCCATCACAGCCAAACCAGACAGGGAGAAAAAGAACAATTAAGCCAGACAAAGACGCCCACCCCCAATGTTCAGCCTCCCTGGCTCTCGGCGCCAGAGCAAAGAGTACTTGTGGAAATTAGGCAGTTGGGGTCGGCTGTCATGGACATGGACATCACTTTAGGGAAAAGAAAAAAGAAAAAAAATGAAGATCAACTGTTTCCTCTGATTCCAGTACACATCCACAGAGAATCGTCATCATTGTAGACTTGGTAAATTTGTATTTTTCTTCCCCGCCCTCTCGTTTTTGCAGTTAAAGTGAAGTAAAACAAAACGTGATGTACTGTATTCTGTTTGATTTTGAGAGGGTACAGTGTCTTGGAATTGAGGCTGGTGGAGTTTTCGTTTGGACATTTATTTTACGTGGAAGAAAAGCCAAGTGAAGCATTTCTTTGTCTAAATTCCTTGTGAATCTTTTCATTCCACTTGAGCATCGAGTTGTTTGGAAAAAACTGGAAAATCACCCTGGAATGAAGCCAACAGGACATGAGCGACAAGACTGACGACTACCCTCAATTATTTTTTAGCAAATTGTTCATGTTCTAAACTGGAACAGAAAAAAAGCAGCCTTGTTGGTATTAATATAAAACATATTGTCAGAGTTGTTTTTCCATCACCAATTAATTCTTTTTTGTATGTCCCCAATGTGTACAGAATTCCAGCTTGTTAATGAGTGCCCATGTCCTAGGTGTCTCGCAGTAATTTACCAATCTAATCACCCCCCTCTGACTGGGTGTTTCATGTTGATGCTCCAAAGCAGTTCACACGCACGCACAATTGCTGTCACTTGTTTTCGTTGAGAGGGTTGTGAATCTTAACAAAACAGATTCCATACTGCTAGATATTGAATTTTGAGCATCCGTGTTTGTAGTAAAACTTAAGTGTGATTGAAAATGTCTATGCAAAGACTTTATTTGTGACGAGAGTATGTAATTTGTCTATCATTGTTTGCAGTACAGTAATGCAGCCCTATGGGGGGCACAAGCCAATGCAAACTGTAGCCCGGTCCCAAGTCCAGATAAATACAGAGGGTTGTGTCAGGAAGGGCATCTGGCTTAAAACTTTGCCAAACAAATATGAGTGTTCATCCAAAGAATTCCATACCGGATCGTTCGTGGCCCAGGTTAACAATGTCCGCTACCGGCGACGTTAACCTGCAGGGCGCCAGTGGAAATTCAACTACTTTGGGTCAAAGACAAAGGAGTGGTGGAAAGCGGGTTCTAGGTGGTTTGCATGTGCGGGTTTTGGCTTGGTTTCCTGTTTTGGCCTTGTGGCATTTTGTTTTGGGGGGGCGCGCCGGGGCTCGGCATTTTGGCGAGGGGGGTGGCTTCGCAAAAGCGCCGGTGATTTATTTATTTATTTCAAAAACTATATTTTATTTTTCTTTGGATGGAGCCGGGTTCTGTGGGGCGCTGCCTCCTTTCCCGATTTTCACCGTTGGGGCGCGGAGTTGGAATTTGGGGTGCTGTGGGATGTCGTTTGTGTGGGCTTTGTCTCGGTTCATTGTGGTGTAGGGTTGCTGCGGTGGAGTTTTGGCTCTGTTTAGTTTGCCCTTCCCCCTTGGGACTGGCGCTTCGATCGGGCTTGGGACCTCCCTGGGTCCTGGCTGATCTGTGGCGTTCCCTCGGCTGGGTCTCCTGGTGGACGGGCTCGCTAACTCGGCCCCAACCGCCCCCACCCCCTTCTTGGGGGCAGGCTCACCCTCACTCGATGCGCCGGCACAGCAACTCCATACACCAATTGACTAACCTGCATGTGGTGTAGTGTTCATTCACTAAAACGTTCGACAGAAACTATAGACTTTAATTACTTGTGCTAGGTTCACTAATAACAACACAGGTTATACTAACATATCAACTCACAGGTTTGTACAGGTGTTGAGACACTAAAAAAGAATCCCACCACACCACTCGCCAGTAACACTGCCTTGCTCATTTCCCCACATCCTGTCCTTCTCTGTCCTCTATCTGGTTCTCTTGGTGCATGTCTTCACCGGGTATCCCCCCCCCCCCCCAAATCTATAAATAACTTATGTTCAAATATAAGACTGTCTCACTATTGTTCTGCTTTATTTTTCACCCCTAGTACCTCTGTCTGCCCCCCCCCCCCCCCCCCCCCCCTGTCCGGCTGCATTTTCAAGAAACATCAGAATAATTAAACATTTAAAAATAAACCGACGGAGTATTTCAAACTCCCCTGTTGCACAGCAAAACTGTGGCAGCACAAAGGCATACAGATCCACCATTCTGCAAGACCGTACAGCTGAACAGGACGGGTTAAAAAAAAAAAGAGGTTGATATATTGTGTGCCCAGGAGAGCAGGTGTAAACACAGTAAGGCTAGAAGTTTAGGGGCAGGGTTAAAATTATTTTACCATTGTGTAGCTGGGAAGAGAAATAGACGATGGGTTATTTTTAAAGGAAGAGTTAGTTAAAAATGTCTTGGAGGTGAAAAGATTATCAGATCGAGTGATGAGGCTGAAACTTGAAATTGAGGGTGTTATGTATAATGTGATTAGTGGCTATGCCCCACAGGTAGGATGTGACCTAGAGGTGAAAGAAATTCTGGAAGGAACTAGACGAAGTAGTTCTGACAGAGTCGTGATTGGTGCAGGAAACGGGGTGATGAAGAAGTGATAGCTAAGTTTGGCATACAGGAAAGGAACTTGGAGGGACAGGTGGTGCTAGACTTTGCGAAAAGGATGGAAGTGGCTGTAGTGAACACTTTCTTTCAGAAGAGGCAGGAACATAAGGTGATCTAAAAGAGCAGAGGTAGAAGCACGCAGGTGGATTACATCTTGTGCTTACGATATCATCTGAAGGAGGTTACTGACTGTAAGGTAGCGGTAGGGGAGAGTGGCCAGACAGCATAGGATGGTGGTGTGTAAGATGACTCGTGGTGGGGAGGAAGACAAAGGCAGAGCAGCGAACCATGTGGTGGAATCTGAGAAAGAACAGTGTTGTGCGGCTTTTTGAGAAGAGGTGAGACAGGCTCTCGGTGGACAGGAGGAGCTTCCAGAAGACTGGACCACTATACCCAAGGTGATCAGAGAGACAGGCAGGAGAGTACTTGATGTATATTCTGGTAGGAAAGGGGAGGAGGAGACTTTGTGGTGGAAAAGTACAATAAATCATACAAGGAAAAGAGGTCAGCTAAGAAGAAGTCGGACACTAAGAGGACTGGGGAGAGGAGAAAGGAATACATGGAGATGCAACGTAGGCGAAGGTAGAGGTGGCAAGTCCAAATGACGCATATGAAGATATGTATGCCAGGCTGGATTCTAAAGAAGGAGAAAATGATCTATACAGGTTGGCCAGACAAAGGGATAGAGGTGGGAAGCATGTGCAGCAGGTTAGGGTGATTAAGGATAGAGATGGAAATGTTGTTGACTGGTGCCAGTAGTGTGCTGCATAGATGGAAAGAATACTTTGAGGAGTTGATGAATGAGGAAAATGAGAGAGAGTAGAAGAGGCAAGTATAGTGGACCAGGAAGTGGCAATGATTATTAAGGGGGAAGTTAGAACGGCACTAAAGGGGATGAAAAATGGAAAGGCAGTTGGTCCTGATGACATTTCCTGTCGATGTATGAAAGCATCTATGAGATGTGGGTGTGGAGTTTTTGACCAGCTTGTTCAACAGAATTCTAGTGGGTGAGAAAATGACTGAGGAATGGAGGAAAAGTGTGCTGGTGACCATATTTAAGAACAAGGGTGATGTGCAAAGCTGTGGGATCTACAGACGAATAAAGTTGATGAGCCACACAATGAAGTTATGGGACAGAGTAGATAGTGGAGGCTAAACTCAGGACAGATTTATTTGCGAGCAACAGTATGGTTTCATGCCTACAAAGAGTACCACAGATGCATTATTTGCCTCGAGATTGTTGATGGAAAAGTACAGAGAAGGTCAGAAGGAGCTAATGTAGCTTTGTAGATCTAGAGAAAGCCTGGGACAGAGTACCCAGAGAGGAACTGTGGTACTACATGTAGAAGTCTGGAGTGGCAGAGAAGTATGTTAGAATAATACAGGACATGTATGAGGGCAGCAGAACAGTGGTGAGGTGTGCTGTAGGTATGACAGAGGAATTTAAGGTGGAGCTGGGACAGCATCAGTGATCAGCCCTGAGCCCCTTCCTGTTTTCAGTGGTGATGATTGGCTGACAGATGAGGTTAAACTGGAATCCACATGGACCATGATGTTCGCAAATGACATTGTAATCTGCAGTGAAAGCAGGGAACAGGTGGAGGAACAGTTAGAAATGTGGAGGCATGTACTGGAAAGCAGAGGAATGAAGATTAGCTGAAGTAAAACAGAATATATGTGCATGGATGAGAGGGGTGGAGGCTACAGGGAGAAGAGATAGGGAGGGTGGAGGACTTTAAATACTTGGGGTCAACAGTCCAAAGCAATGGTGAGTGTGGTAAGGAAGTGAAGAAACGAATCCAAGCAGGTTGGAACGGGTGGAGGAAGGTGTCAGGTGTGTTGTGTGAGAGAAGAGACTCTGCTAGGATGAAGGGCAAAGATAAAACACTGGTGAGGCCAGCCATGATGTACGGATTAGAGACAGTGGCACTGAAGAGACAACAGGAAGCAGAGCTGGAGGTGGCGGAAATGAAGATGTTGAGGTTCACTCTCGGACTGACCAGGTTGGATAAAATTAGAAATGAACTCATCAGAGGGACAGCCAAGGTTCGATGTTTTGGAGACAAAGTTAGAGAGAGCAGACTTCGATGGTTTGGACACGTCCAGAGGAGAAATAGTGAGTATATTGGTAGAAGGATGATGGAGCTGCCAGGCAAGAGCGCAAGAGGAAGACCAAAGAGAAGGTTGATTAGATGTAGTGAGGTAAGACATGAGGGCAGTTTGTGTTAGAGAGGAGGATGCAGGAGATAGGCTTACATGGAAAAGGATGACACGCTGTGGCAACCCCTGATGGGACAAGCCAATAGAAAAAGATTGTTTCCAGTACAGAGTAATAGTGGCTAGCACATCTGGCTCACATTTCTGAGATTTGAGGTTTAATTCTAGGCTCTAGCAATGTGGAGTTTGCATTTTATGTTTGTGCTTGGGTTTTCTGCGGCTTCCTCCCACATTCCAAAAACATTGAGGATAAGAGGTGTAGAAGATTGCTGGATGAATGTTTCTATGTTAATAGGTAAGCGTTACCTTAAAAACTGTTAGGTAAAAGGTGAGGAGACATCTTTCTGCTGTGTTTCTTACCATTGCTTGGAGTGTATTTTTTGTCAAACCTTTACTTGACATTTAATTTCCACACCATTTAACTGTGGCTATCCTTTCCCTGCTTCTAGACACTCATGGTCGGGTTATGCACCGTTCAGTTGTTATATTAACAATTAAACGCTCTGGGAAAAGCGTTGGTTAATTTAATTAGGCCCTGTTTGTAAAGCATCCACTTTCACTTTCAATTTCTTTTAAAAGCACTGCTATCTATAGGCCCCCTGTAGGTGTCGCTATCACATGTATGGTGTTGCAAGGTCCCTACATTAAAAACTAGATAAGGGATTTTTATGTGGAGGACTATATACAGGTAGTTCCCAAGGTAAAATCCCTTTATGGTGAAATGAAATTTCAAATCATCCATCCATCCATTGTCTCCCGCTTATCCGATGGGGCAGCAGCCTCAGAAGGGAAGCCCACTTAAAATGTTTTTAATTTAAACTGTAACTAGCTGTAGTAAAAGTGATTCCTAAATCTTGTTTAAAGTGCCTCTTTGACTCTTGAACACCCCTCAAATGGCTTTTGTCTCTTGTCCCTCTTGATGACCAAATGACATGTCAAATATAACAAAAAATAGTTTTAAATCAGCTGTTTTAGTAAGGTTTTGTTGATATCGTCCTTGTACAGTAATTGTTAAAAATGGTTTACCACAGACATTTTGAATATTAGTCGTAAAGTGCTGAAGTTCTCAAAGTACATGCAACCCTGTTACAAAAAAACCTTTTTGGACATGCAGCGAAGGAAAAAAGAAAAGAAAAAGTGAGCTACATGACTCAGCAGAAATGACATGATCAAACTAATTGCTCTACAAGTAGACTAAGGTAAGTCCTCGACTATTTTTCATACCTCTTCCTCCAACCATGTTTTTAGCCTTAATGGAGTGTACTACACAACCCAATGTGACCCTGTTACTCTTACCAGAAAAAGATAAAACGTTTTTCTTAATCATGGCTGTTTGTTCTTGAGCAGTTAGAATAGCAGCTAATACAGTATGTAGCTACTCGAGCAAAAACTCAGCACTGTTTTGTAACCCCTTTTACTGTAATTATAGTGATATTAAAATAACATATTGAAATCCAGTTTGTATTTAATTGTGTAGGCTTTATTCAGCAATATGTCTGAAATGTTTTTCCCAAGTGTCGCAGTATCTTAACAGTTTTGCCAAACAGCAAAATGTATAAAAAGCGTACCACTGACGGTAGAGCTGGACGAATCAAATTATATGAATGTTTGTCCCTCGTTTTTTATTTATTTATTTATTTATTATTGAAAGCACACAATAGATGGTCCCTTTTTTTAAATAACCGTGATTAAAATTCCCGCCTCGACGAACTGGAGTCATGACAAGATGTCGTCACCTAAAATGCGTTGACAGTTGTGTAAAGTGAAGTAAAAGGTTAATTCCCCTTTTAATGATTTTTCCCCCCCCCCCCCTCTCTATATTTTATTGTTGACTTGAAGACGTTTTCGCTGTCGTCCTCGTTCGTTTATGGCTCACCGCCTTCACTTCGGCGACTGTACTGTGTTTTGGCCGAGACCGTCGAATAGTTGGACGATGAGCCAAGTGACGTTTGGGGATTTCCAGCGGCGCGAGCAGCCAATCAGCGGCTGCGGCAACGCCGAAAGTGCGGCAAACCGCCTCTCTCGACTCGGGGCACTTTTCGTCACACCGTCATCGCTGTGGCTCCCCTCACATGGCTTTGGAGGCGTTCGTGGACACCTGAAGACTTTTTGACTCGCGCGGCGGAAGGCTAAAGTTTAAAAAAAAAAAAAAATTTAATAAATAGATTAAAACCACCTCTAGTGGCTGTTTGGATGTGCTGTCCCGCTTCGAGACATGGACGTTTTTCGCCGTACTCCCGGTAAGTGTCTTCTTGTGTGTGTGTGTGTGTGTCAAGGTGTCTGTTGATAGGTGAGAGATGACATCATGCGACACACCCAATGTCAACCGTCGCACACTCGCTTCATCATCGATGCTTTACTTTCTGTTTGTCCCGCAGAGAGAGAACTGTCTGACTTCGGTGAGTACAGGACCGCGTCTGTGTCTGTCCTTGTTTGTTTGGAGGCTTGAGTGGGAAGTAAGGGTCGCCTGCATGTCACCTCACGCGATCTGATGCTGAGGATGACTTGTACCAGTGGCTCTCAAACCTTTTTACACTAAGTGCCACTTTGAAAAAACACTAAGCTCACACAATACAGTGGTGCCTTAACTTACGAGTTGACGTACGAGTTTATTATTATTTTTTTTTTGTGCCATTAATCCATTCCAGCGCCCCCGAAATGACCAACAATTGTTCAAACATTTTTAATAAGAAAATATGACTCTATAGAATTGTACTGAGTTCAAACAGCGTAATAACATGATTACATTTATAATGTAAAGATGTAAGCATTTTGTGCATCCTTATGATTTGATGGCATTGTGCTGCTCGTTTTGGTGTGTGGGCCTTGGCCACCGGGAAGCAGTTTAACGCATACATACTGACAGTGTTAGAGTCTAGTGACTAGACATAAATTTGATGATGACACACAGAAGACACGCAAATAAGCTGCAGTAATATTAGCTGTTTTTTTTGTTCTTTTTTGCAGAGGATAAAGAATATATGCCTGTTAGTATTGTTGTATGATCTGTCTGCATGTGTTGTTACCACTTGTGTTCAATATAAGTTGTTTAAAGCGTTATAATTACCGCAAGATTGATGCTACTTTCGTTCGCCCGTCTAATGCATTTTGTATTGTGTGTTACCCTTAAGCTAGCACACATTCGGAAGACAGAGTTAATGTGGTGTTGCTAAATACATAACGTGTAATTCTCTTTGTTTGATGAGTGGCGTTAGAGTGGCAATAAACAGCTCGACACAAGCGCTTGGCCTCTTTTTTGAAGAATTGCAAACTGGTGCTTGTGAAGTTAGCTGGCACCATAGCTAGCGCCATGGCTCATATCTTGAAAATCTTGTAACTCACTCTTAAGTCAAGGTATTACTGCACCACTACTGTGACCAATGTGAAAATACAGTAGTGCAGTAGGCCTAAGGGTTAATCAAAAACTAGACAAAGGATTTATTCCTCAAAAGTATATTTGATATTATTCTAAGTAAAGCTGGACAATATTGGAAAGAATGACATTGGGATTTTCTTGAACCCTGCGGTATATTTTGCGCTGTTAAAAAAAAATCTAGGATAACATGCACGCAACATGTGAAAACCAGCACACATTTTTCTTTTTCCCTCACAAGAAAAACTAAGCTTTGTAGCGCACAAAAGTATACAGTGTCATTTGTATAATGTCTACCTGTATTTAAATACACTGTAGTATTGCGGAATAACCCAGCTAGACATGAAGTTAAAAATCATTGCTCAGTTATACTTCGTCATTAGCACATTCCTTACACAAGACTACATTTGTTTTTAATCAATCTATTTTACACTCATATTTTAATATATGCATTAGTATTTATATTTGAGTGCATTAGTTTAAGCAAAGTACGTTGTTGTGCACACCCGAAGTTTGTCCCTTCAATAATACCGTGGCTCTCTCCGTCCCCATGTGTAACCTGTTGCGACATGCGTTCGTTAGTCACTTTAAGAAGAGAGATACAGTAAATGCAGACGTAATTGTTTCCCATGTCGTCAGTAATAGTTATCATACAAAACAATAAGTATACAGTCCCCTCCAAAAGTATTGAAATGGCAAGCTCAATTCCTTTGTTTTTTTTGTATACTGAAGATATTTGGGTTTCAGAAGATGAATATGAGACAAAAGGTTCAGAATTCCGGCGGCACGGTGAACGACTGGTTAGTACATCTGTCTCACAGTTCTGAGGACCGGGGTTCTCGGCCCCGCCTGTGTGGCGTTTGGATGTTCTCCCCGTGCCTGCGTGGGTTTTCTCCGGTTACTCCGGTTTCCTCCCACATCCCAAGAACATGCGTGGGAGGTTGATTGAAGACTCTAAATTGCCCGTAGGTGTGAATGTGAGTGCGAATGGTTGTTTGTTTATATGTGCCCTGCGATTGGCTGGCGACCAGTTAAGAGCCTAGCGGAATCTGTGCTAGAGGCGGGGTACATCCTGAACTGGTCGCCAGCCAATTGCAGGGCACATATAAAGAAACAACCATTCGCACTCACATTCACACCTACGGGCAATTTAGAGTTTTCAATCAAGCTACCATGCACTTCAATTTGAATTGTCACTTGTCAAAATCAAATTTTTGTTTTGACTTTACTGATGTTTCATTTATTTAAATACATAATTGAGAATTTAATTTAAAAGAATAATTTGAGTCTAAATAAAATATTTATTTTAAGATTCTCCACATTTTAAATTGTTTATAATATTTATTCATGTTTTATTAATTTTCAATTGTTTTATCTTTTATTTGGGGTTTTACTGTAATATAAGTTTGACTGGACAGGTAGACCTGTTCTACAGCAGGTTATTGAAGTTCTATTACAATGAAATCACTGATGTTCTGTCTTAAAATGTGTGAACTGTGGTACTTACTGAGGACATCCATTTTTATGGCACAATTCCTGCCAGGCGCTAACAAATTACTCTCCTACTTCACAGACCTCATCCAGGAGATCATTACAGAGGACCACACAGGCGTGTCCCTCCCCAGGCCACCACCTGCGCCTGCTGAGCTCCGGGGCCAGAATCACAGGATGCACCAGCTTTGCTCCTCCTCCTCCTCCTGCTCGTCACCATCTCAGCCGGTGCTGGTGGCGAGAGGCACCGCGTGTCAGGTAAGAGGGTTTTTAGTATTATAGTTGGGATTGGTTGTACAGTGGGCGTCTCACAAGGGGAAGGTTGCTGGAGCCCAAGTATTTGGGGAATATGTTTATTCTTGTTCATGCGTTATTGATCTTTAGTCGGATCAAAATATTGATTTATAGTTGGCTACAGGCAGATATTAGTTTTTTCATGGAAAACAAAACATTGTATTTGCAAAACCACAAATGTTGTAAATGGACTGCGCTTCATCTACACCATCACAGTGCCCAAAGCGCTTTACAAAGCCTCACATACACCCAGCCACACATTAATACACCGATGGGTGACTGCTGCCATGCAAGGCGCTGCCAGGCCCACTGGGAGCAAATTAGTGTTCAGTGTCTTGCCCAAGGACACTTCAACATGTCATAGACGGGATTTGAACCAGTGACCCTCAGGTCACTGGACAACCCGCTCGACCGACTGAGCCACAGTTGGTGGATGGCTGGTTGGGACATCTGTCTCACAGTTACAGTGGGGCAAAAAAAAGTAGCCAGCAATTGTGCAAGTTCTCCCACTTAAAAAGATGAGAGAGGCCTGTAATTTTCATCATAGATATACCTCACCTATGAGAGACAAAATGAGAAAAAAAATCCACAAAATCACTGTCTGATTTTTAAAGAATTTATTAGCAAATTATGGTGGAAAATAAGTATTTGGTCACCTACAAACAAGCAAGATTTCTGGCTCTCACAGACCTGTAACTTCTTCTTTAAGAGGCTCCTCTGTCCTCCACTCGTTACCTGTATTAATGGCACCTGTTTGAACTCGTTATCAGTATAAAAGACACCTGTCCACAAGCTCAAACAGTCACACTCTAAACTCCACTATGGCCAAGACCAAAGAGCTGTCAAAGGAAGCTAGAAACAAAATTGTAGACCTGCGCCAGGCTGGGAAGACTGAATCTGCAATAGGTAAGCAGCTTGGTGTGAAGAAATCAACTGTGGGAGCAATTATTAGAAAATGGAAGACGTACAAGAAGACCACTGATAATCTCCCTCGATCTGGGGCTCCATGCAAGATCTCATCCCATTGGGTCAAACTTATCACCAGAACGGTGAGCAAAAATCCCAGAAACACATGGGGGGAACCGAGTGAATGACCTGCAGAGAGCTGGGACCAAAGTAACAAAGGCTACTATCAGTAACACACTGCGCCGCCAGGGACTCAAATCCTGCAGTGCCATACGTGTCCCCCTGCTTAAGCCAGTATATGTCCAGGCCCGTCTGAAGTTTGCTAGAGAGCATTTGGATGACCCAGAAGAGGATTGGGAGAATGTCATATGGTCAGATGAAACCAAAATAGAACTTTTTGATAAAAAAAAACTCAACTTGTTGTGTTTGGAGGAGAGAGAATGCTGAGTTGCATCCAAAGAACACCATACCTACTGTGAAGCATGGGGGTGGAAACATCATGCTTTGGGGCTGTATTTTCTGCAAAGGGACCAGGATGACTGATCCGTGTAAAGGAAAGAATGAATGGGGCCATGTATTGTGAGATTTTGAGTGAAAACCTCCTTCCATCAGCAAGGGCATTTAAGATGAAACGTGGCTGGGTCTTTCAGCGTGACAATGATCCCAAACACAGCGCCCGGGCAACGAAGGAGTGGCTTCGTAAGAAGCATTTCAAGGTCCTGGTGTGGCCTAGCCAGTCTCAAAATCTCAACCCCATAGAAAATCTTTGGAGGGAGTTGAAATTCTGTGTTGCCCAGCGACAGCCCCAAAACATCACTCCTCTTGAAGAGATCTGCGTGCAGGACTGGGCCAAAATACCAGCAACAGTGTGTGAAAACCTTCTTAAGACTTACAGAAAACGTTTGACCTCGGTCATTCCCAATGAAGGGTATATAACAAAGTATTGAGATGAACTTTTGTTATTGACCAAATACTTTCCCAGCATAATTTACTGATAAACTCTTTAAAAATCAGACTGTGATTTTCTGGATTTTTTTCTCCTCATTTTGTCTCTCATAGGTGAGGTATACCTATGATGAAAATTACAGACCTCACTCATCTTTTTAAGTGGGAGAACTTGCACAATTGGTGGATGACTAAATACTTTTTTGCCCCACTGTAAGTAGTGGTGGGTTCAAGTCCGGATTCCGGCCATCCTGTGTGGAGTTTGCATGTTCTCCACGTCTGAGTAGGATTTCTCTGCATTATATGGTTTTCTCCCACAGTCCAAAAATATGCATGGTAGGTTAATTGAAAACCTAGGTGTGGATGTGAGTGTGTATGGCTGTTTGTTTACATGTCTCCTGCAATTGGCTGGTGACCAGTTCGCCCAAAGTCAGCTGGGATAGGCTACAGCACATCGCGACCCTTGTGAGACTAAGCGGTACGGAAAATGGATGGATGGATGTGTCGGCCACATGAATCGAAACATTGAGGTCCGGACCTTTGCCCTAGAGAGATGCTTTGCAACCGGACCTCTCCGAATTTTATTTGACGATACCTGCATTACAGTGTCCTAATTCATTATGTGAATGTACCTTGAATGGAGAAACAGGCATGGTAATACAGCCCAGTATATCATGTGATCAAAGTGGGATATTTTTGGCTTGCATCTCCATAATGAATGATGAATATTGTTGGAAAATGAATCAAACACACTTTCAGAATGGGTGACATGGCACACGAGATGACACATTCATGCAGAATTCATGCACTGGTGCCGCTGGGGGTTTTGAGTGAAGAAAAGTCCTTTTCATCCAAGTCCAGAGAATAATCCTGTGATTAATGTCTGCGATGGCTTTGGTTTGACTGTTTTGGTTAAAGCTGAGAGTCTACATGTCACATCACATTCAATGCTTTTGGTTTTTTTTGTCACTTCATGGGTTTGACAGTGATTTCATATCATGGTATCATTTTCCCATGTGTATGAAGTGAAAGTGACATTAATAAACATAAAGGAAAGGAAATGATTTGTGTTGGATTTATCTTACCCAACATTATATAAAATTGACACAAAAGGAATGAAGACGTTGGTTTGTTTTTCTCATGAGGAGGGCGTATGGGAGATTGTTCAGATTACAGCCTCTCATCAAGCTCTAAACAATCTCTCCCGTCACTCCTGTATTTATTTGAAATAGGGAGGTTTCTAAGTTTACAAGACATAACGTACTAAGCTACAAGACACAACACACTAAGGGTAGGGTTTCAAGGTGAAAACATGGGACCAACCCCTGCCACGTCCCGGCCACGTCCTTCTCGCTGATGATTCCTGCTGAGTCATCTTCTTGAAGGCGAGACATCCTCCTTTCTCAAAATCGTCCATAATACTAATGCAAGCTAAGCAAATAAATGATAACTTCTACAATATATTTCACATTTCCCTCCTGTTTATCATGTATTTGCACAAATTCTCATATAATTTTACAGTCAATTCATTTCGATTTTTTTAACTGTAGAATCATTTTTATGAAACAAATGCATTTACACTCAGAGTAAACTTGTCATACATGAATGTTGTAGTTTAAACATCGTAATCACCTGGATCAGGAAACAAATCAGGTAAAACAACATCATCATCATCATCATCGTCATCATTATCAACATCCAATAAAGGATACATCTGCTCCATACGGTTCCATGTGGGTAATTGCTGTGGTGATTAATCTACTGATTAAAGCCCAAATGCATGGGGTACAACAATATCCACACCATGTCAGAATGGCTGCAAAAACAGCAATTGATATCAATATATCAATAAGGTTATTTTACACTGTGTGTCGTTCAGTGGTCCTAATTTTTTGCCTTTACTAATCATGTTTATACAAGTAAAATTATTCGGTGCTACTAAAGTAGAAAACATTGGTTTGTGTTTATCTGCTTTTGTTACGGGATATATAGGATCCCATGATTTACACCCCTCAGCTGGTACAGTAGCGTTCATTAATGGAATAATACAATCTTGTGATAATTGTGCCGGAACTATGCGCAACAAAGGCCTGGGACCCATGCAAACCACACAATCTTTTCTCGTTACATTTGCTGCTTGTTCCACCAATAGTAACCAATTGTTATTTTGTCCTGAAACTCCTGTGACAACAAGGAACCAATCATCAGTAGTTATGTTGTTAACCATTAAAATGTGTCCACCTTTCTTTGAAGTTTTCAATGGCATTTCTGGTTTAACACGGTTCCCATAACACAATTCTACTTGGAAGTTGGGATCTTTTCCGCCAGAATATGCCCACAAGCTCACCATCAAACACACTGGGTGACTTGATTTGTATTTCAATATTAAACTATGGGCCGTTTTGCTTATGTTAAACTTATTTCTATGTTCTTTTGCTGTTTTTTTTTTTTTTTTTTGACCAACTGGACCAATCATAACCTGTTTCACCAATGAGGTGTTCCCATCCAAAGCCTATAGTTGCATACCAGTCATATCCAAATCCCCAATTCTGGCCATTCTCTTGAGCATCATTGGTGAGAGCCACATATGGAATTATGATTAAAGCAGTTTGATTTTGGGGGGCATAAAATATTAAACCGGTTTGCCGCGTTTGGAGGCCATGCCCACAGTTCTGCTCATAAGCTGTACTCCTTTTGATACGAGTTAATGATTCAACATTTTTTTATTACTGGATTCGTCATATTGGTCCAGTTGGTAGGTGATTTTCTATCTAAAAAATTGGTTTTATCATTTAGGGTGGGACGTCCCATGTACCACAAAAACAAAACCAACACCATAGTAGCCAAAGTTGCTACGTAACAACCTATCGAATCTCATAACCAACGTGGGTGTGCCTTTCTGCTGAGTTCTCACTAAAAGGGTTGGTGTCTTTTTTCTTCACTGACCAGCAAGCGTTTTCAGAATCTACACATCTGCTCCCGCTCCGTTATCAGACTTTTGCTCACCTTCCCAATTTGAGTACTCAGCTGAAATGACTCTTTTACAGTGTGTTAAATGAACCCACGTGTTTCTTTCTGCTATTTTTTAGGGCTGTAAAGTGTCGATCTATCTGTGCCACCATCCCTCCGGTTGAGACATGTGACACAGCATGGCTCAATATAGCAGCCCATTTGAAGAGGCTTTTTTTTTTTTTTTTTTTTTCCTCTGTGCTAATGTAAATTTCATTTTGTAGTTTTGCACTTTGTTTTTCCCAATAATTGCGTTCTTGTTGTGGAATACTCATATTGGCTATCAGTATAGATTGTACCATCTTTATTTATCATTCGTTTGCATGCCTCGGTTAATGCTACTAATTCAGCAGTTTGTTCAGCCAATTCCTGACAATCATGCTGCGTGCCTTCATCAAGTAAGGGTATTAGTGTGGCTGGATTTAAGGTTGTGCATCGCTCAACAGTCAAATGTGGTTGTGACAGCAAGATGGCCATGCAAGATAAATGTCTTGCAGGTGATAAAAACGCCATATTCGTTTGCAATAGGAGAGCAGACACTGTATGTGGGACCTTAAGAGTTAATGGATGAAATAACACAATTGTGGAACCGCTCTCTACTGCCGTCAAGGCTGCCACAACTGCTCTGAGACAATGTGGTAATGCACACGTCACGCAGTCCAATTTAGTCAAAAAATAAGCCCATGGTCTTAGCTTATCACCGTATTGTTGTGTAAGTACGGAGGTCATGTAATAGCTTTTACAATCTACCATTTGAATGAATGTTTTATCATTAAATTTGGAAGGCCTAGCGCAGCACTGGACACCAAATGTTGTTTAATGTCACAGAAGGCCTTTTCTGCCTCTGTATTCCATTAAACGGGTGATGTCCTTTTAAGGTTGTCTTCATACATTAATTTTGACAATGGTGCAACAATTTCTGCATAGTTGGGAATCCATGCTCTACAATATCATATAATAAAAATTATTATTATATGTTTCTTCGTCTGTGGTTTAGGATTTTTTAAGACTATAGCTTTCCTGTCTTCTAATATAGTCCTTCCTCCTACACTTAAATTATGGCCTAGATATGTGACTCGCCTTTTACACCATTGCAATTTATTTTTAACTTTATATCCCTCTTCTGCTAGATGATGCAGTAAGGCCAATGCTTCTAAACCCAGTTGTCACTTACAATCCAGTCTTATACATTCATACTTTTACACATTCACACGATACTAGTAAAAATTTTACAAACACACGAAAACACGGAAACACAGAAACACGGAATTTAAGTACGTACAGGATTCCGCCGTCCCCGCGGAATTTGTCGGACTCCGCCGTCCCTCTACCACTTGCCAGTGACTAGTATTACACAAGGTTTATTCTGCCGCAGACTTCTTCGTCGCGCAATTCACTCACTCTTTAATCCTTTTTCCTAATTTTTAAAAAAAAAATTTAACTCACCACTCGTCTTCAATCCTGTGGATTGTCGTCAACCTTCAGATCCCAGTTGAGGAGAACGAAGACCAGTCCCGTAAAGGGTCTTACTTGCCGTGGCCACGGTCTCTTAACTGGAAGTCGGCTCCACAACTGGAATCCTCGGGTGTGTTGACATCCGGCTCGAAGGACCAATTTAATGTTGGATTTATCTTACCCAACATTATAATAAATAGACACAAAAGGAATGAAGACGTTGGTTTCTTTTTCTCATGAGGAGGGCGTATGGGAGATTGTTCAGATTACAGCCTCTCATCACGCTCTAAACAATCTCTCCCGTCGCTCCTGTATTTATTTGAAATAGGGAGGTTTCTAAGCTACAAGACACAACACACTAAGGGCACACTAAGGGTAGGGTTTCAAGGTGAAAACATGGGACCAACACCTGCCACGTCCTGGCCACATCCTTCTCTCTAATGATTCCTGCTGAGTCATCTTCTTGAAGGCGAGACATCCTCCTTTCTCAAAATCGTCCATAATACTAATGCAAGCTAAGCAAATAAATGATAACTTCTACAATATATTTAACAATTTGACAAAATATAGACACACAGACTACATGAATACAACAGAACCCCTTTAAGTTGTATAATTAGAATTTTTATCCCCCTCCAAAAAAAAACACCTCAGTTTGGCGTGCATCGTCTGACTTATTCCTGCTCTAACCTTGGGCTTTTTCTGTGACACTTCAAAAAAATTATTAGCTTCACCAACAGGTGTCAAGACTTGAGTGTCACCATACAAATCATCAAATGATTTTTATTTTTATTTATTTATTTTTTAAACAGTTGTAAAGTTGAACACATTCACTGCCATTGACTGCTTTAGAAGTCAAATATCCATGGTAACTGGGAAGGCTGGCAGTGAATTAGTTCAAATGTTGAAAAGTGAAATGTGGTCATCATTGATAACACATTGGTAGTGTGGTGATACATGCTGCTGTCTTTCATGCAGACAGTGTGGGTTCAATTCCCATTCATTGCCAAGCTGATTTTAGGTCTTCATTTTAACAGCAGGCGGTTAGCACATCTGCCTCACAGTTCTGAGGACTGGGGTTTAAATTCCGGTCCCGCCTGTGCGGAGTTTGCATGTTCTCCCTGAGCCTTCGTGGGTTTTCTCCGGGTACTCCAGTTTCCTCCCACATCCCAAAAACATGCATGGTAGGTTGATTGAAGACTCTAAATTGCCCGTAGGTGTGAATGTGAGTGCAAATGGTTGTTTGTTTATATATGCCGCTGGATTGGCTGGCGAACAGTTCAGGGTCTAACCAGCCTCTCGCCCGAAGATAGCTGGGATAGGCTCTAGCATGCCCGCGACCCTACTGAGGATAAGCGGTACAGAAAGTGGATGGATTTTAACAGCGATAATTTGTTTTTCTGACACTAAATATGATAGTTAGTAGGGATGTGCAGATCACATGTTTTTGCACCCAAGTCCAATCACTAGATTTTGGGTGTCTGCCTATACTGAGTCCATGATCCATTTTTATATGGCTACAAGTCTAGTGCAGCAGTCATTCAAACCAGGTAAACATATAAACTCCTTATAGCAGCACAAAATAATTATGCAAGTTAGTTACATTTACATATCCCGTCTTAAATGAACAAACTAAAATAAAAAAAAATAAAATCAGAAATTCCACAAAGTCCAGTAACTAACAGATGTTAAATAGTCAATGCATCACTTTTACACAGTGCAACATTGTAGAAGTAAAACTAAAACGCTTAACTCCACTTCAAACAATGAATACCGATGTTGTAACAGTTTTTTGGGTAATGTAGTTTGCTTACTGTGGGTCCCCTTGATGAGAGCGCCTGCTAATAGATGGACGTATTTGATATTGCTCCTCTTTTCTTTTGTCAGGTAATGTGTGGTCTCCTTTTTTTGGTTCCTGTATGAACAAATAGGTGCTCTATAACCAGTCTTAAAAAGTTACAGCTTGTATAAATGACAAGCATTTTTGTAGATTCCCAGCACTCGTGTGGACATGATTTTTTTTCTGCCTCTCCTCCTTTCCATGCCACCACACAAATCCATAAGGTTATAGTGTGTAATATAAATACTAAGCTATTGCTGTTCCATCTGACAATGCCTTTTACAAATTGATAAAATAAAAAACATCTGATCTTTTTTACCGAATAAAGATCAGAGTAAAATTACGTGATGTGATCTGATCACAGCATCTCTTATAGTTAAGAATTGAAAAAATGTTGCTTAAATGTCTGATGGCCACAGTGTGACCTGGGAACAGAATATAATTATATTCATTACTTGTAATGGCAAAAATTGTTTCAAAATCCGAACAAGTTTTAAGTTTAGTGGCATCCCTGATGAGACTGTGTTCTTTTTTTAAATTCCCACTGTATGTGACTTTGAGCCTTTGAGCCGAGCTTATTAATCTACCAGCCAGCTCTATTACAATAACGACACATCGGTAACCGCAGCAAGGCCAACCAGGGACATGCAAATGCATTTATCAGCATTTAGTTTCTCAAGTGTTTTTTTTTTTTTTTGGGGGGGGGGGGGGGGGGTGGCTTGTTGTCCTTTTGGGAGAAATCATGTGACTTCTTGTGGATGACACTACACTACAGAGCATTCGGCCAGGTTTTACCGTAAACCATGTGGTTTAGGGAACAGGCTGCATTGGCGTCACACCACATGAGACAATTTTAACACTTGTCACAGTAACTAGACTCCATGGAAGGAGTTACCAAGCCGAGCTGCAACATGACTCCTACTTTCGTTTTGCCCTCCTCTACACGCCACACCCACTGTGAGGGGTGAAAGGTCGCATTCTTGGCCGAGAGCTCTTGCATTGGTCGTCACTGTGAGCCGACTTCCTATTTCCTCTCGGCTGGCTTTCGCTGCTCAGCCCTTTTTGTGTACCGTTGTTTGTGTGAGCTAAGCGGCCCGGCACAACCACAGGAGCACGTTGACCTCAGGCATGATGATGGCACATTGAGAGCTAGGGTTTCCTTCTTCCTCCACTCCTTGCTGGTTCCAGACTGTCTGCTGCTTGTCTTTGTTCCCTGCAGGTTTGATCATATGGATGCCTACTGCATGATGTCATATTAAGCGTACTGATCGGTGGCTGACTTTGTTTTTACTTGCGTTTGACATCGTCTGCGGATAAGGACGCTTGCCTGGGATTCAGCGCACAAGTCGATTTGAACATTGGTATTTGATGCTCATCAAAGATAACACTAGTTATTTAGATTTTAGATTCAATACAGGCGCCTATAGAGATAATGCACCACAAAACGTCTGAGATGAAAGTTTTCATATAAATGTCCATTACTGTGTTTGTAGCTGGGTAGAACAGTGCTGCATTGTTGTGGGAGCGCTTTCTACTATTTTGACTATCTCAGGCAGCCACAGAAGTTAATCAAAATATAAAAAATACTTGTCTCAGTGTGATGCTGTCCACTGCAAACCAACAGTACAACCACACAACTCTTCTTCCTCCCCTTTTTTTTTTTTTTTTTTTTTAATTTCTTTTTCTTTTTTTTTAACCGCTTGTCCTCATTAGGTTCACGGGTGAGCTGGACCCCATTTCATCTGACTATGGGTCAGAGGCGGAGTGCACCCTGGATTTGTTGCCAGCCAATCGTAGGGCATATATAGACAAACCACCATCCACACAACTAAGGACAATTTCAAGTCTTCGGTGACCCTACCATGCGTGTTTTTGGAAAGTGGGTGGAAGCTGGAGTAGCCAGAGAAAAACTATGCAAGCAATGAAAGAACACACAAACTCAAATCAGGAAGGCCGGAGCCAGGATTTGAATCTAGAACCTCAGAAATGTGAGGCAAACATCTTCACCACTAGGGTACCAAATACTATCACCATATTTTTATCCGTGCAGACATTTTTTTCCTACAGGTCTTGTTTAATTCTACATATAATGTAGACATTATTTTGTTTTTAAAACATTAAAAAATGTAATTACACCGTGCATGCGTTTCTAATGTTATGACTGTGGAGTATATAAAGCCATCATTGTCACATTCTAACGTATATCTGCTTACTATGATCAGATTTGCCACCAATCCTCAGGTCAAAAGATGGGAAAAGTAGAGAAAAATAGAAACCAAATATATTAAAAGAACTTCATATTGGTGACGTGTGGTATTTCAAGGGGATCATAACCGCCATGACGAAAGGGCCCATTTTAAATTGCATTTATTTTAAATGTTGCGGTCTAATGAGATCCAATTCAAGAGCTGTATCAAAACTTGAATTTAAAAAAGTTAATAATCAGCACTGTCAGAGAGGTATTCATATCACAGTGTGTGTATTAGTCTGAATGTAGTTTCCAAAGACCAGTATTACATGTTATATAGTCTAATAATTTTTTTCTTTTCTTTTTTTTTCCTTAGTCAAGCTGCACCTTCAACCCGCCTCTGCAGCAGCTCTGCTCCCCCCGGGAAATGGCTCAACACCTGCTCATCCATCCTCAAGCCGGCTCCTCCCGCTGTGGTCGAGGCCCCCCGTGCCCGCTGGCCGCCAAGCCCCCCAGTACCACCGCCGTCTCCTCTAAGGGCCGGTGCGGGGTAGAGATGCTGGAGCGTAATCTGGAGAAGCCCAAACTGGCGGTGGTGGAGCAGCCCAAAGAGCGAGGCATGAGGTTTCGCTATGAGTGCGAGGGCCGCTCGGCCGGCAGCATCCTGGGCGAGTCAGGGAGCGAAAGCAACAAGACTCAGCCTGCCGTTGAGGTAGGGAGCAGGTGATAGACACCCCTGGTAATTTAAACCACTTTTGGATTTACTCCTTTGACTAGACCATGTGTCAACACGTATGACAAAAAGGGAGCTGGAGGTACGTGGGCCAGTTAAAATAAATAAATAAATACATTTTAAAAAGTCCCCATCAACAAGGACATACTCACACTGGGCAATCCATGCTGCCCGTGGGCCCACTTGACATGGTTGTGGAAATTTCAGTTTGTGAGTAATGAAGAAAGAAAGCGTCCACTCCCCCCAAAATACCAAAAGAGCACAAAGTACTCCAAACTCTAACAAGCAAGGCATTCACTAAGCACCTTGCTATCTTGTTTTGCAGAGCATCCAAGACTGTTTTATTTCTTCGCCTACTCACCCACAAGACGAGGTAGAGGTTGTGCTTATCACGTTTCGAAGGACGCATCTTAGGTTTCCATTCATAATTGTCTGGTTACAAAAACATGACATGGTTGTCTTTTATTATTTTTTTTTATTTACAATTTTTCCATTACAACACCTGAAGTCTGGCACCTTTTGGCTGGTGTGAGTGATCTTACTAAAGTTTGGTTTTCTTGGAAGAGCTGGGCTATGACGCGGTGCGATTGGTGACGCACATGCCGACGTGTCGTACAATTACTGTAATGCAAGAGTTCCTTGCCAGTTTTTCATGATAGTCACCACTTTGGATAATACAATCCTTGTATCTCCAAAATCACTGCCTTTCAGGGAAAAAAAAAAAAAAAAATGCCATCTTGCTTGAGTTACCGAACGGCGCATCGTTCAAGTTGATATTATACCTCATATTGCTATCATATAACATTGCGCACCAACATCAACACAACACCACCCCAAAATTTGTTCAATCACTAACTGTCACGATTGATCAAAATGGCCGACAACTACCAGAAAAAAACCTTTAATAATGCTTAAAAATAACACACGATGAGGAGACAGACAAATAGTAGTATCTATTTGTTAAAAAAAAAAATATATATATATATTAAATTGACCATGTTTGGACATACAAAGTTTCCGCTCAACAGGAATGACAATACAATGAAGACAAATAATACCCAAAAGTCCATGGCACACTCTGTCACAACTGGGCACATGAGCAAGCTCAGTGTCCTAAAGCTAAAGTGATCGCCAGTTAGATAAAAGCCATCTTGCACAGTAGAAATAAACAGAATGATGAGAAATAATCCACACTCCAAAAACTGTATGCTCGGTCATATACGACACTCAATGTAGATGTGTCCGACAGTGATTGTAACTGGCTTCTTGCATAGGAAAAATAAGCAGAATGACAAAACAAAAATCCACGGCACACTCGGTCACCTATGAGCATGTGCTTGCTCTGTGTATGTGTCCTAAAATGATTGTGATTGCTCCTCTTTCAAGTTATCATGATAACAGCGTCATAGAAATCAAAAGCAATGCAATCACTGTAATGTGCCAAATGACCATACATTGCCGCCTATTCATAACAGCCATCAAGCACAGTAGAAATAAACAGAACAACTACAAATAATCCACACTCAGTCGACGGCTCGCTCAGTCACACACGATAACACGCAAAGTAGATGGCGTTTGTTGCCAGTTATTTATGATAACTGGCACCTTGCACAATAGAAATAACCCAACAATTAAATTAAAATGGGAAGCACGCTCGGTTACACATGGGCAAATGCGCTAGCTTAATATATGTGTCCTAAAATGAATGTGATCGTGCATCTACCAGTCATTCATGATAGCCGTCATCTTGCACAGTAGAAATAAAGGGAACGAGAGAAAGAATCCACAGTCAACAAAGTCCACTCAACACTTGGTCACACACGATGACACGCAATGTAGACGTGTCATACTATTCCCTTGACTCAATTCTCCCTTACCAAGTATTCATGATACCCGTACACCGGCACAATAGAAATAAACAGAACGATTAGAAATATCCCAATAGATCTTGGACCAGTGCCCCACTGGATCCAGCACAGTATTTCTTTCTTTCCGATATGTATTTTGTATATAATACAGAGAAGTGAGTCCACCCCATGTTTATGTCTTACTGCTTTCAGATTCACGGTTCCATCGAGCGCTTGAAGAAGGTGACCGTCACCGTTTCCCTTGTGACCAAAGACCCCCCACACCGGCCGCACCCCCACTGCCTGGTGGGAAAAGACTGCCCGAACGGATCGGGTATCTGCGTGGTGACGCTGAACCCTCACAGCAACCGACGCCACAGGTGTGTCTTTAATCTCCCGACATGTTGCTATAGTCTTGTTTTGTGCGTTCATCCTTTATCTTATATCCTTCTTCCTATTTTAAATATGTATCCTTGAACTTGTGTATGACTGGTCACTGTATTACGACAGCTTTGCCAACCTGGGCATCCAGTGTGTTCGGAGGAAAGAACTTGACGTCTCACTGCAGAAGAGAAGGAGCCAGAATATTGACCCCTTTCAAAGTAAGACATAAGACGTAAGACATACCCGTAAACATACACAGACGCACACCTCTCTGTATGTGTATCCAGTAATGGTGTGTAATGACGAACCACTTATTTGGTCTCTAGCTGGTCACTCGAAGGGCATCGAGGACATGGACATGAACGCCGTGCGTCTGTGTTTCCAGTGTGAGCTCGAGTGGGACGACGGCACGACGGACAGTCTCAGTCCTGTGGTGTCCAACCCTATCTATGACAAGAGTAGGCAGCACACACACACACACACACACACACACACACTATTTCACCTATGGGCACCGAGTGAAAAAGATCCTGTTCAAACTTTAAGGGATGAACGACCACGTACAGTAAGAGCAACAATGTTGTACAGTAGATATTGAGTGATAGCCAACACAAGATGGCTGATGTCGCTGGCGCTAATGGTCAAATCAAATTCCTTTTTCACCAGTCATGATTTATTTTAACCCTAAGAATTTGTATTCTTCATATTCTTTGGAATTTTCATCCCAGAAGTATGTACTAAATGGGCACATGAATGATTCTTTTACATTTGGGCCTTTAAAAGCAAGAATCTTCTAGATGTGATTGGTTGTCAACAATGTTGTTTGACATTGATGATCATGATCACGAACAATGAAAATAAAAACAACAACATGAACAATGACAACTTCAACTGCATCTTAAACAACAATGTGAATACAGTAAACTCACGCTATATTACTGTTCAGTTTTTGCGGGCCCGGTATTTGGCGTATTTTTTAGTTGTGTTATTACAGTTGTTTCTCTTTTTTTTATATACTAGTTGTACAATGTTTGGGTATTATCCAAATGCCTTACAGTATGAACAATGAAAACATGAACAACTTGAACAGCAATACAAACGACAACATGAACAATGGCAACATGAATAATGACGTTACAATGACATGAGCTAGTCGTGGACCCCGCCTAAAGCCAACAAGTATATACATACTTTGTAGCAGCTAATGTGCATTCATTGTTTATCCGCCTGTCTATTTAGTCCTGTTTTTGTTTTAATTGTTGTTAGGCCTGTCACGATAATTTTTTTAAATTCACATATAAATCCCAAAAATGCTGTGGTGAATAGACAACAAAGCTCCATCTTGATAAATGCTGTGACGTTCACGACGATGTGTGCATGTCACACGGCTGTTCCGCGTAGTGCACATCCTGTATAGACCCGATCGGAATAGATCACCTCACATGTAAACAGTTGAACAGAGATCTTCAATCAGAATGACAAAAAAGTGTCCATGTAAAGCCAGCTACGGTGTGGTTGGTCCGCTGAAGATTAGCCCTTCGCCTGTCAGTCCAATATACGTTGACGTTCGCTTTGCTTTAGTCCACTATTGGCTGAATAATGTTTGCCACTGAGGTAATGCTTCATAAACAGTTAATGTTCCTGGGTTTGTGTTAATTGGGGACTAACACACCCAAAAACTCGGAGCGAAGCTCTGATGTTTTAAACATTGCCGCGATGGCTTGAGCTGTTTAGCTCCTTAACTCGTTAGCTCGCAGGCTCGTCGTTAGCTTGTGAGGTAGCTCGTTAGCTCGTTAACACAATAAGCCGTTAACTTTGCCTTAAGTGTCTCTGTTGCCAGAATCTAGGTGTTGCACATGGAGCAAGACTGTGGCGTATCGGACGGAGCCAACATCGGCAAGAGTGTCCCGGTCCGCCGGCGTTCCATGAGCCCATGAGCAGCTAAAGACACAGCCGTCAAACTCACTCACTGTGTGATCCGAGCGCCGGCTCACGTCAACAATGACAATTTATCGAGTCCGGAAAAACTATCGTGTCCATTATATTTATTAAATGATAAGTCGATATAGTAATTACCGTGACAGGCCTTTTTCAACACTGATTGCCAAGTCAAATTCCTGTGTCTACTTGTACATTTGCCCAATAAAGTGATTCTGATTCTGAACAACAACATGAACGACATGAACAATGACATGAACTACAACATGAAAAATGACAACACGAACAACTATGTGAACAATAACTGTAAAAATACTGTACAACCCAGGGAAGAAGGTATGGTCAAAAGTCAGACTGGCTTGAGCGATATTAGAGATAAACTCATCAAGTTCTTACCATAGCCATATTGCCATGAATCACTTTGCAGGAATGGCTCATTACCATCACTAGTTTTCTTGCCTGATGCTCATGGCTGGTATGATTTGTTTTTCTCTTGCCAGAGGCGACCACGACATCCCAGTTAAAAATCAGCCAGCTGAACCAGTACACAGGAGCCTGCACTGGCAAGACGGAGATCTACATGTTGTGTGACAAAGTGCAGAAAGGTATGACCACCTCATCCGCTTGCTGAAAAATAGGCTCCGCTTAAAACTCCAGACTCGCTTAACTGCGCGTAGATGACATCGAGATCATCTTCCGGCGCGGCTCGTGGAAGGCAAACGGCGAGTTCGCCCAGACGGACGTCCACCGGCAGATCGCCATCGTGTTCAAAACGCCACCGTACCAGGACCAGGACATCGCAGAAGAAGTGGACGTCAGTGTCACCCTGCGCCGGCTCTCCGACCAGATGGAGAGCGAGCCGGTAACCTTTACGTACCTGCCGTATAATCCAGGTCAGTTTGGGTTTACAATTCAAAATAGTGGGATGGGACTACATAAATTGCTCACATACACTGTCCGCTCAACACGCTGATGTAAATAATTCACTATAATATATTTACCCCTTGAAAATCTTTGTGCCCATGCCCACTACAAAAGTATTATGAAGAAAGCAAATATGTATTACATTTTAGTAAGACATGTTTGTCTTTGTATTTCATAGAATGCAAACATGAATGGACACATCTTAACTTTTGTAACATGTACATGGATCCTTTTACACTTGAAACTATGTGATGCATGTCTGGAAACAATGAGTCCCAGCCCTGGAACAATGAGTCCCTGCAATTTATCATCACGGAATACAGATATAGTAATACTACGCTATATCACGGTCCTTGCTTCGCTGTCCCGCTAGATTGCAGATTTTTATTACAGTTGTTACTCTTATTTTCTATACTGTTTTTACAATATTTTTGTGTTATCCATTGCTCTCTCTCTCTAAATAAATAAATACATGTTTTTTTAAATTAAAATTTTTAGGACAATATATTTTTCCAAAAACCATCATGACAAACGATAGTATCGATGTTTTTATGGCACAGTGTGCCTAGTGTGTGTCTAGACTCTAATGATATTAGAGCATAATAATTCAAGTACATCCTTTTTAAGAACAATTAACGCGAAGAAAATATATTGAACGTTGGCATTGTAATGTAGAACAATAAACAAAATATCTTAGATAAATAAAAAATATAGATAAAAGACAGTCAGGCACTGTTCACAAATATTGCACTTGAACAAATATTAAACATTTGGCACAGATTAACAGATTACACACATTAATGCCAGGCAATACACTGCCAATCAAGTTTCCAGTTGCAAAGTTAGTTTGCAGTTACTGCAAAGTAATACCATCATTAATAACAGCACAACAAGTCGATCAAAGCAACCTGCTTTGATTCAACATTTGTACTACTTTTCAAAAGCAACATTTAAAAAAAAGGCATTTAAACGCTGCTTTGTCAACATGCTCAATGGCTGCATCTCTAACAATAGCGAGTACGCTATACTGTATATAATGTGAGTATACGTGCACCATATACACTGTCACGTTTGTATTTCCATTGTTTGGCAAAGGGTTCTATAATTGCAAGCTCATGGGAAACGGGAAATGTCCCACTGTGTTTTTTCTTTCCAGCTGAAGAAATTGGGTGAGATGGTTGTGTGTGAAATGGATTTTGTCATTTTGAGCTTTGAAGTTGTGCTGTCTTTGTTGCAACGTCATGCAAATTCGACATACCAGCTCATTCACCTTGCTTAAATCCAAAATGTTCCCAATGTTCGTCGCGGTGGCTTTGGAACTAATTCCATTTATGCCGCTCAACTTTCTGTACATGTGGAGAATACCGGCTCGCCGTCAGAAAATTGAGCTTTGACACACCCAATCAAAGGGAAGGTGGGTGTACTGCTTTAATGGGGAAGTAGCAATTCGAGCCCAGAAGAAACAATACGATGAACACAAAAAAAAAATAACTATAGCATGATCTCACAGCTGTGCAAACCTGAGTTGACCTATCTTAATGCAATGCTTATATTATCGTAACATGGAAGTAATAGTTCTGTTGACCAATCAAAAACCATCATTGCATATAGCTTTGACTTCAATATAAGCATTTGTACCGACCTTTGACCTGTGACCTTTTCAACTGTCAGATCCGTATGAGGTGAAGCGGAAAAGAAAGATGAAATCAGACATGAACTTCCAAGAGAAAGCCAACGTGACAGGTGAGCATGACGGCATTTCTGCGACCATTTTGGCTCCAGTTTTCCTCACTCTCTACCGATCGTTTATCGTCTTTACTGGCAGCCGAGTGCGCGGCGTCACCGGAACAGTCCTTCCGTTTCCCTCACGCCATGATGTCGCCGTGCTCGGGCCAGCCGGGGCCCGCCCCTTTGGGGGAGATGTGCTATGCCGAGCCGCTGGACGCAAACATGGACAGTGAGGATATGGCCCTCATCAGCCAGCTGCTGGAGCTGCCCGGCGTGATGGACATGTTCTCGGACCCCGCCGTCGTCTCGGCCATGCCCGACGCCGGCCAGGCGCCCTTCGCCAACACGGACGCCAACCCCAACCAGAACTTCGGTCTGTACACGCAGGACTTCTCCCACTACGCCGACTTGCAGTTCAACATGCTGGTCAACGAGAACCGGAACATGCAGACTGAGCCGAAGGCCAGCCTGTCCAACGCGGTCCACGTGAAGATCGAAGATGACCTATGAGGGCACGAAACCCCGGCAAATAGTCTGGACCACAGTCATCTGTTAAACACCAACGCCACACTTTCCATTTCGTGTCAGGTAACAATAAACAATGAGGGGCGAGTGACCCGACATACGAGATTTTCAAGATATGAGCCGTCATTCGGTCGATTGTGTGCTTTGACTTGTGAGCGCACACTTGAGATACTAGCGCGTATGGTGGCAGTTAACTCAACTGAACTCACTTCTCAACAAGCAGCAGTTCGGCAGATAGAAAACAATTCTTCTGTTTATTGCCACTGCCAAACTAAACATAAAACAATAAGAATTACACATAGTGTCTCTAAAACAACATTGCTCTCCCTTTGGAGAGTCAGCTTAGTTTAATGCTAACAATGCAGAACACCATTGGCGTGCTAATGGTCAGCATCGACAGTTGCGGTTTTAGAAGCAAATTCAATTTGAACACAAATGGTGGAGCAACACGTTTAGACAGATATAACAATACTCGGAGCCATAATATTCTTTATCCTCCACTATGAAAAATGACCAATATTACAGCATATTACTGATTCACTTACAGTAGTAGTAGTAGTAGTAGTAGAAGAAGTCTGTTCTTTGTTTGTGTCTGCATGACTGTACTGTATTACATTGCCTCCCGGTGTCCAAGGCGGCTACACCAGGAGGAACAGCACAATGAATTGGATTGCAGCATAAAATCATGATGCACGAATTGTTTAATTCTTTGCATTCTATTTAATTATTACTGTATCTTTTTAGAAATTACAATATTATAAAGTGCTATTTTTCCTCATCGAGAAACAAACATATTTTTGGGGTGGAGGCTGGGACGGGTTAATGGCATTTTTACAGTATTCGTTTCAGTGGGAAAAGGTGACTTGAGATAAGAGTGTGTGGCATTACGAGTGTGCTCACAGAATAAATTAAACTCATATCTCAAGGCACCGCTGTATAACATTAAGTAAATGAATTAGTAATCGGTTAGTAAAGACTTGTTTATGCTAGGTCACGCATACATTTAAAAATTAAAAGCCTCATTCCAACATTGTCCAAATTTTTGAAAAGGCATTTTTTTTTCCCCCCCCCCAACATTTTGAATATTCTCATTCATCCAGGTCATATCAATCTCAGGGCATTGAATCCGGTTCCGGTTGTCTTGGAAGACGTTTCACCTCTCATCCGAGCAGACTTCATCAGTTCTTGCAACAAGGCTTAGTTAGGATGTACTAGCCAGTGTTTGTGTGGAAACCTCAACTATTTGTGCTCCAATTTACAGCCATGCTCCACACCACTTATGGAATAATTCTTTTGGAATGCAAAAACGGGGGAGAGTTTTAAAGCCGCCTGGCCGAGAGGCCGTTGTCAGTCCACCAGAGTCGTTGGATGAAAACTCCCTCATTGTTATTCCATTCAGTTGTAAAGTGGTTGTGAGCTATCTTAACGGTCAAGGAGGCCTTACTGTTCGTTGGAGGCAGAATTATTGAGTTTATTTAGAATAGACGAAAGACCGGCATTGGAAAGACTTCTTTATACTCGCGCGGGCGGCGACCGCGCTGACGTCACTGCGGCAAGGGGCACGCTGAGTATGTCATCACAGCATGTGACTAAAACGGACCAATCACGAGAGATGATCTCCGCGGCATTTTTGCCATGCGCGCGCCAATGCGTCGGTCACGTGATGCAATGCGGCCGTGAGTCTTGAACTGAGGAGTTTGCAGGTCTGTTGTGTGCCATGCGTCTGCTCAGTGGTTGCTTGGTTGGTTTCCCCAATGTATAAAACCAATGTATTCCTCCCTACACTTGACCGCGTAAACCAGATTGCTTTTCTGCGTGTGTGGTGTCTGGTCTTTGGGGTGTACCAGCCTTTGTCTCAGGGTGTTATCAGGCTTAAGTGTACTGGAATGTTGTGTTGGTTGCAAATCCTTCTGAGTTTCTCAGACAGATCTGATACATCTGGAATGACAATATTGTTCATACATTCGCTGTTTTGAACTCAAAATAGGCCATTTTACGTGAATCGTATAGATCCGATGAGTTTTTCCTGGGGAGGTCGCTGTCCTCATAGGCTGTTTCGTACTCCTTGAATGCTGGCAGCTAGCGGTAACCGTTCTTTTACTCCGTTACAATGACCTACATTTCGCTTGCTGCTTTTATTAATCAATTATTGCTTATTTATCAACTATTTCGTCCGCAAGACTACAACTTCGACTTCCGCATTGGACGCTGTTTGCGCCATCTAATTTAAGCGCTAGTGACGTTTAAGTCCAGTTCATCAATCAAACGACAAAAGAAAGTCACATGACCTCACACAACGTCTTCTATTGGGCTTCCCTGGCATGGGTATTAACACTAGATAAGGCTGATCGTCGTGCCTAAATCCCCACCATTTTGGGAAGGTCGTCGTTGCCATGAAGGCAACGGCGCGCTCCTCTTGTTTACATTTAGACGAACAAAAACAACAGCTTGCATGTATTGTAGTATTTGTCTGGCACTGTCTGCCCAAACGTGGATATTTCAGCTCACTTATAACTTGAGAAAACACAGTGCAGTAAATTGCAAATGTTTTTATTTTACATACATATTTTTTTGTTATTGTTTGTGCTATTTACTCAGTACTTGAGTAATTATTTCACTGCGTACGTTTTACTCCCATTCAAGTATTTTTTTGGAGGACTACTTTTTCCTTTTATTTGAGTGACACTATTGTCAAGTCACAGTACTCTTACTTGAGTACAATATTTGGCTACTCTACGCACCTCTGGAGCAGACATTCTCTATTGCTACTCTTACGTTTAAGCAAAATTTTTGCTCATCAGATCAGCCAGTGTCGCATTTGTTGCACTGGTTTTTTGTATTTTCGAGTTGAGGTGCTGCGGGTCGTGGCCCTGGTCGCGGTCCCAGCGGAACCGTGAAGCACACGTAACATCGGCGACAGGAGTTGATCCGCTAGTACATTTTGTATTAATTTGGAAACGCGCCTACAATCTTTTCTAATTAGTTTACGGATGTTAATGTTAAATGTATTAAGCGACAGAGCAATGTTAGGGATTATGTCACAACACAGAATGAACTATTCAATTCAGAAATGGCCAATACAAGCAAAAAAATATTGGACTTAATATTTTCCTGGAGGATGCATTTGGGATTAGCCTTTGAAGTTGGTAATAGTGAAAAATGAGGTGAAACAAACAATGATTTTAGTCAATTATTTTCCAGAATGAGAGTGCTTAAAGAGGGGGATGCTATTCGTGTGGCACAGCTTGAAGCAGGCATCAGGTGCAGGTGGAGATGGTCCTGACTCAAATTGGAGGCCAAAACAAAAAAAGCAAAGAAATGAGGCAAATTAAATTTGAATCTTAAATTTGTACATCAACATGTAGAAAATGTTTAGATTTTGTCTTATTGTACTCTTCAGAGTCTTCCAGATTTCTTAATTTAAGTTAAAATCAAAAAGATTATCTGCGGGGGCCCGAGGGATCCCCCCCAGACCCCCCTTGCGATGTTGTTTTTTTGTCACCTTTTTCATGCCTTTGGTGTTTGCATGTCTGATTGTTGTGTCCGTCACTCTTTTCTTTCTCATCCACCTTGCTCCTGTCCCTTCTGCAATTGGATGTACTTTTCACAAATGACCAGCCAGCGTAACCACAGCCTCTCGGCCAGGCGGCTTAATGGCTCTCCCCCTTTTTTGCATTCCAAAATAATGACTCCATACGTGGTGAGGGCATGCCAATAAGTTGGAGCATTAATAGTTGAGTTTTCCACACAAACACTGGCTAGTGCGTCCTGACTAAGCCTTGTTGCATGAACTGATGATGCCTGCTCGGAAGAGAGGCGAAACGTCTTCTAAGGCAAACGGAACAGTGCAGTTGCGATCGATTCAACTATACCGGATTGGAGTCAAAAGTCACTGGTAGTTCCGTCAGATTGGTGATTGTTATGTAACAGCGCTGTGGCGTCGCTGACCTTATTTAAGGTTTCAGCACCCCTAAAACCTACTCAAGATATGTTCGCCTAACATTCTGCACCATTAATGCATTAGTTTAGTTTCGAGCTTAAACTACTTTATAATGAATCCAGCTAATTGTTACATTCACACTTTTTTTTTTATTTTTTTATTAAGTAACAATCTAGAACATAAAGTAGTAATCAAATGAAGGGTACTTGTTTATAGTCGTCTAAGATTCCAAGGCTCATTCCCAGACCCTGGTTCATGTAGCTGACCTGCTTATTGATCCAAGAAAGAGTCTGTACCATAGTCACACCAGAAACCAGTTACCCTTCACATTTTCCAATTTTTATGAAGTAATAATATAGAAAAGGACTTATTTACATGAAGCCAAACTAGCATTTTCTCCAGAATGAAGCCCTTTCCCCGGATCCTGGTCTGATCCAGGAAATAGCCTGTACCGCAGTCACACCACACTCAGCTTCATTCACACTTTCCATTTCGTATCAGGTAACAATTGACTGCAAAACATGTTACATTAAGTAGTATTCAGTTAGTGAGGACTTTTTTATGCTAGGCCATGCGTTCAGTTTTCCCTAAATAAAAGCCTCGGTCCCAAATCCCATCACTGAAAATGCATTTTCCTCAGCATTTTGCACCATTTAAAGCATTTATTTCCTATCTTAAGATGCCTTCTACTGAATCCAGGAAGGAGACAACAATCAGCTAATTGTTACATTCACATTTCTCATTTTGTATGAAGTAACAATATTGAACAATATTAAATAGTACTCAAAGGAAGGGGACTTGTTTTTGTACTAAAGTCTAATTCTGTGATTTAGCCAAATCTAAATGAAAAGTCCTTTTCCCCCCAAAAGTTGATTCTATAGCGTATGATGCATTGATTTAGTACATATAACTTAAACCGCCCGCTAATTCATCCTGAAGGCCTTGCTGGTCATGGCTTTAATGAAACGGAGCCGGTCAGCATTGCCAAATATTTGTCTGTGTATATCATGTATAGTGCTCATTTTATTGATGTTTGTTCAGTCCATAAATTTGTCATATGCCCAATTTGTACATATGCCTGAAAGATTCGGAACTGTGGTGTCATCATTATTGATTAATGGGAGATTTTGAATTCCACTCTTGAAATGAACTGTAGTGTTAGTGCACAAAAGCAAACGTGTCAAACATTCCAATGTAAACACTGTGACGATGGGAACAATAAAACTTGCCAAAATATGTCCCAAGGAATCATTAGCCTAAGTGTCATCATTGGGAAATACAGTACGTCATAATTCTCAAGAACCAGATACTGTATGTGCCATATGTAACAGTAAGAATACATTGCCCAAGTTATCATTTTGGTTTCTGAGTAGTTGCTGCTGCCTGCTTTGTCATGAGTCATTCGGTCTTTGGTCAAATGTTACATAATCCAGTCTGGACTGAATTTTATGTTTAATGCCCTCACTAGCCACATCGAACTGTCAACTGTGAATTCTGCAGAGAGAATTTGTCGTTTTACCTCCGTGTTACTCCTCACTTCAATGCAACATTGCATTGGTAACACAATTTAAAGCTCTTCGTTCCCCTACTTTTGCATTTTTTTCCCCTAAACGTGACTGTACGCATTTTCATGTCAGCGAAAGTTGAAGATGGCAACTTGATGACGCTAACAGAACCTCATCATCTGCAAAAAGCAGACACACAATACTGATGACTTCCAACGGGACCCCCTCAACGCCTCGACACATATTAAGCCCAAAAACTATAACTGAGCTCAAAAGTAAGAGTTTACAGCAGGATAGGCTGCTGGAGAGAACTGAAGACCTTAGCGTTGCTCTCTTTATTTTTGTCTTTTTGTGTCAGCGAGCGTGTCCTTGGGTGACACCGTCACATCCTGTGTGGCTGAAGAGGAAACTGCTCACCTAGCTTGACCTTTGCTCTCAACAAAATGACTAATGACCCTAATGACTTCCAGCTCACCCTAATGAGGACAAGCGCCATAGAAAACGGACGGAAGTGCAAAAAGTGTTCCCTGCAACAAAGCGCATAGATAATGTTTCAATCAAGTACTTACAGATGGTCACAACGTTAATGAGCGGATCTGGGACCTGCATAAGTCGTCAGCTCGGCTCATTTTCCTCTTTCGGGTGGGAGGGAAATCCATTCTTCCAACCGTTTACACACGCACTCACACACACACAGTTGCCGCAGGCATGCGTGGACACGTTCTCGGAACATGTAGCCATCTTGTCTTGGATGAATTGGAGTGCAGCTGGACGTCTTCAACGGGTACAGGAAACATTTCAGGGATGACCGTGATCACATCCTCCTTAAAAAAAAAAAAAAAAAGACTCACTTGTCACCTTATCTGCTCATCATAATAGTGACAATGCAATTATTTTCATGTAACTGAGTGGCAACCGTTACAGGTACACATTTCAATTTTATTTAAAAAATGCCAAATCAAGGTATGACTAAACAATATATATGACTATGTCTTGTTTATTCATCATTTTCCCAATCTAAAATTCAAGAGTTCATCTCTGTTTCTTCTTTCTTTGAGCTTTCCTGGACCTCGTCCGGAGATTCAGAACTTCGGTTTCTCTGCTTTGTGTCCTGAGGCCCATATGTCATTCAAAAAAAAAAAAAATACTGTATACAAAAACATTCTTGGAACTCCATTGATGTCATTGTAATAGCATAATAAAATACCATGTTAAGAATAAAACCGTTTTTTGCCTTTGCCACTTTCAGCAGCTGCTCCATCTTTTCATAGACAGCGATCTGCAGCTCAGCAATTATTTTCATACCCTACACTCATAAGTCATATTTTTGCTCACAACTCAAGGCAAAACAAAAATTACAAAAAATCGACAGCTCGTAACTCGAAGAACTGGTACGAGTAAGTTAAGATTCCACTGTAAAAAGGTCATAGCCAAACAGAGTGTTGCTTTCTCTAAACAATGTTGAAATGTTTTATTATTTTTTTGAAACATGGTACTTGGACAAGGTATTACGCACATCCGATTATTTACATCCCAATGACTTCAGCCAAATACGTTTGGGCCCCTGAAAAGGGAGGCCATGTGCACTAAATGGTTGTCATTGTTGAATGATAAATGTTGTTTATTACAAATCCCTGGTAGTGGTTTGTAAGGTATCAGTATGTTGCAATAGCAAACTACATTTCAAGGGCTATGACTTGTATTGTAAAACACAATTTAGTTAAGATGTTTAAAAAAAAAAAAAAAGAAGCAATGTGTGCTTAGGTGGTGAGCGCAGGTGCACTATGGTGTGTGTGTGTGTGTGTGTATTTATAGTGGCCACATTTTGCACTCACTGAGTTTCCAACACCCACGGGAGTCCCCACACTGAATTAGGGACTCCCCGTCACATTATGATATTCTCTTACAGGAAGCTCTGTTGAAGGCAAACTGACTCACACACGGTGAAAGAGAAAGCAGGTGATTGCTGTTGGCTTGAACTCCATTAACTTTCATTTGTACAAATCAACACCACCAGTTTGAGCTTTCTTTGGGGCTCGTTGAATACATGCTAGCGCCATCAAGAGGAGAAAACAAAATCCAGCGAGAAGATGACCTATCATGGGACGTTGCGTGTTGCAGCATGCTGCTGCCCCTGCCATGCTTCACTGTGGCATTGGGGTTCTTTGGCCAGTCTTGTGTTTGCACCAAACATCCCTTGGTCACTTGAAATCTCCCAAACACATTTAGGCTCATTTAGGCATTTAGGGGGGGGGGGGGTCCAGGAAATGCCTACAAGAACACCTGAACTTTATTTGGGATTAGTCCATGGCATTTTAATGGTGGCAGGTGTGTGCTGACTCCCATTTAACATGAGGTCGAATGTGATTGGTTAATTCGTCCTCAGTCATAAGAGGTGCACACTCGTGCAAACCACATTTTGACTTCCCGTCCCCATTCTTTCCAATTGAGTTGGACAAGTAAAATGGGTCACATTTATCGTGGAAAATAAGTTTGGAAATGATTTATCTTGGCCTCATCTTGTTATATCACAAAAATGTGTCACTTGAACATGGGTGCGTAGACTTTTTATATTCACTGTATGTCCTGAATCTCAAGACAATATCCAGGACAGACCAACGCTCCAGAAAAAAAGAAAGAGAGCGGAAATCTCAAATCTTGGATCAACTCTCTCTCGAGCGAGCGGTTACACGATCCTTTTCTTTGTGCTTAAAAACCTTTTTTTTTTTTTTTTGGTTCCGCTTTTGAAACTGATATTGAGTTTGTACCTTCTTTCACTTCCTGTTAAAACAGACCCAAAGTAGACAACAGAAAGGGGATTTTTATTTTTTTCAAATATTTTATACAAGATAACAAATGGACAGCTGTTGTATTTACACCAGTGTTGGATGTTCTGACACAGAAAGGAGGAGGAAGTGAGATAAAGAAGTGGTGGTTCGTGCTTCCCGTGTGTCTCTCTCAAACTCACACGCAGATGCGACTTGTTCATGTCGAGGCTTGACAGACGTTTTTCATTTGCTCTCAATGAGATGAGGCTCAGACAGCTTTCGGATGTGCAGCTCCTCTATCAGCTTTTCTGCACACACCTTGAACAGCGGCTCGGGCTCCTGACACACACACACACACACACTACATTGAACACATGCACATTTGCACAAAGTTCTTGTCTAATTTAATTAGTTTTATGTATCAGAAACAGCACATACATGTATTATGAAACTTATGGCTAAAATAGATATTACTGAATCATTTTAAACATTACTGTCCCATGTTACATGTTTTTATGGACCATCTTTGCCACAAGACGAGTAAAAGGTTCAAATTATATATGAGCATTTATAAATTATACAGTAGTACATAAAGAAATCAACTTGTTTCTTTTTATTTTTAATGAAACATTAGAATTATTCATTCACTGTATATCTCATTAATCAAAGCATCAATAAATATATAGTACATACATATACTTGCGGTTTGGCAAACCATGGATTGACAGACTTCTAATTTTTTTTTCCCTTTCCGTTTTTTTTGGGGGGGGGGGGGGGGGACCAATCCCCACAAATGCTTTTTGTAATTGTACAGACAGGAGAAGGGCACAGCAACAGGAGCATGTTTTGCCTCTGATTCTGCCTATTTGTTTATAGGCCAATGGGAGGAACAACACATATTCTCCCAAGATAAACCTTTTGAACAAAATCTTTTGTCGTGGGCCAAATATTTTGATGATATTTTGTTTTTCTCTGGCTCTGAAAAAGAACACAGACTCCCGTGGATATATTAACAGCCCGAATAAAAAGTTCCAATTTAGGATCGAGTATGGTCTACGTGTGATACGCTTTCTGGATTTACAAATCCCCAAAGACAACGAAGGTTTTTACCATACATATATATTTAGAAAGGTAACAGACCGGAACACAATATTACACGCAAACAGTTTCCATCCTCCTTGGCTTGTTAACAACATACCCAATGGACAAATTCAGAGAGGAAGACGCATCTGTGACTCACACCGGGATTTTTTCGGAATCCATCTGAACATGCAGCGGCGGCTCCCACAAGGAGGTTAACAAAATCAGACTCTCCTTCAAGTTCATCCTAGCGCACAATCTTTTGAAAGAAGAAGTTTGCAGAGCGACAGACCTTAAAAAGTGTTGACTCCAAAACCCTACTTTGTCAATTGATATTGCAAGGAGGCAGCCCAGATTAAACACATCATAAAGAACAGTTATTAAAAATAATTGAATGTGACCTGACTCTTAAGGGACATTTTAATGAACCCTCTAGTATTAGCTTTAATTAAGAGATGATTAATGATGATTTATGCTTAAAGACCCCAGCCAGGAATTGATATGTGCCACTTATGTATTCATGACTATATATTTTTTTGTAATTATGGTGCGCATTTATTCATGTGGTTAAAATGCATATTGGCAGTTTATGCCTGCTTATTTAAGATTTCTTTTTTTTTTTTTTAATGGGTGGTATAAAAAAAATATTTTTTTTTTTTCAGTGAAATTATAATGGGTGTCAACTATCTGTGGAATTTCACTGTTCACGGTCCAGGCCAGCCCGGTCCCCATCCCCTGCGAATAGAGGGGGTCCACTGCAAATGTTGGCTGTAAAAATGATTTTAAAAGAAAGACTATCTGTCATATATTTATATAAACATAACTAAGACATTACATTAATTAAAAAAAATCATCACATTAATACATTTTCATACATTTTAATGTGGAATTAAATTGAATTGGTTAAAAAAAAAAAAAAAAAAAAATCTTACGAGCATGCAGTATGAATTAACTAAGTGGGAGTTTATTAATTAAAGGAATTAAAATTGAATTTTCAAAATCGCACTTTAGCATAAGAGAGGAAACGTAAATGTACTTTTTTCTTAGCGTTTTGGGTAGAAAGAAACTAAAGCTCGGCAAATGTGATGTTACCGTGTGCTCCAGCTGCCTCTGCTTCTCCACGGCTTCTTCCAGAGTCAGACCCACCCACTCGGCCTCCTCTTCGGGGATCTCAAAGCGCTGCGTCGCCGTGTGACAAAATCCAAACACCAGTCGTTGGCCTTTAGAACTTTGGGACCGCTCAAGTCGTGAGCGAGCTCGTACCTTGTATTTGTTGTACACCTCGTCTCTCTTCGCGCGGTCCTCTGGATACAGCTGAGTGTCTCTACGAGCCAGGCGCAGTAACATGGCCCGCTTCAGGTCCATCCCCAGTTTGGAGTTCAGATCTTCTTTTGGCATCTAACGCATGTTACACGAACAAGGGTGGTTCAATATTTTAATTAAAAAAAAAAAAAAAAAATATATATATATATATATATATTTATATACTTCAATTATTAAAAAAGTATTGCACAGAAATTAAATAAAAAAATTTACATAATACAGTTAAATGATTCAATGCACATGTATTTAAAAGTCAAGTACAAGTGAACTGTACTTACAAATGTTACTTGTATTTCAGTGACTCACTGTACTAACATACGACTAGCTCTCCGCTGCAAATCCACTTCAGCAGTACTTTTTTGAATTCATAAAAACTACCAAGAATATCTCAATGCTTTTAAAATAAAAAAGAAAATGTATACACAGTATTCCCTGCTATACAGGTATGTGCCAAAAATTTTGAATATCAAGGGAAAGTCCATTCATTTCAATAATTTGTTTCAAAAAGTGAAACCTATGTTATATTAGTTTTGAAATATTCCAAGGCTTTATTTGTTTCAATTTTGATGATTATGGCAGAAAGACAAAAAATAAACAAATCCATCCATCCATCCATTTTCTGAGCCGCTTCTCCTCACGAGGGTCGCGGGAGTGCTGGAGCCCATCCCAGCTATCTTTGGGCGGGAGGCGGGGTACACCCTGAACTGGTTGCCAGCCAATCGCAGGGCACACATAAACAAACAACCATTTGCACTCACATTCCCACCTATGGGCAATTTTCAACCTACCATGCATGTTTTTGGGATGTGGGAGGAATGCGGAGTGCCCGGAGAAAACCCACCCAGGCACGGGGAGAACATGCAAACTCCACACAGGCGGGGCCGGGGATTCAACCCCGGTCCGCAGAACTGTGAGGCAGACGCGCTAACCAGTTGACGACCGTGTCGCAAAAACAAACCCGCTATTTCACCAAATTAGAATATCATGACAAAGTTCAACGTTGCAGGCTCCCTGTCTCCCAATGTTGTCCGCTAATTAACGCAAAACACCTGCAGAGGTTTTCCTCAGCCTTTAAATGGTCTCAGTCTGGCTTAGTAGGCTTCAGAATAACGGGGAACACCGCCGACTTGACGGCTGTGCAAAAAAACCATCATTGACACTCTCCATAAGGAGAAGAGGTCTCAAAAAGAAATTCCAAAAGAAGCTGGATGCTCACAAGGTGCTGTATCAAAGTACATTAACAGAAGGTTAAGAGGAAGGGGGGAAATGCCTATATCACACTTAAAAAAACAACAACTCACTAATAACAACAAAATGATCGTGATAAATTAAATATTCTCATCTAATTAAAATATCTTTTTTTTTTTTTTTAAATAAATTCCTGCTACGCCTTCTGTGTGGTGTCAAAGTCCTTATATGCTCCCCGGGCGCTTCAGCTGCCCCCTGCTTCAGTGTGTTCCACTAACATGTGTTCACTGTGATGGGTTAAATGCAGAGAACACATTTCATGTGCATGCATGTTCATGACAATAAAAGGCGATTCTTCTTCTTCTTATACTCGTGCGGACGGCAACCGCGCTGACGTCACTGCAGCTATCCCACACGTAGTTTGTCTTTATACTCGAGCGCAACCCACACGCACAGTTTTGAAAATGTACTGCAGTTCGCCAAGTCAGGGGTGTCGCTACGGCTGGTATTGGCTAGGACACCACAGGGTGGAGATTCCTCTGCATTTTTTGGGGCCATTTCCGATAGCCGTTTTTACATTCCTTTCCGTAACAAGGAACAAAGCAACAACATTGGCGACCGTGGAACAGTGTCTGCTAGAACAAATGGACCTAGATGAGCAGATGATACGTTTAATTATGCTCCAAAATCGATCGAGAAGGCGGCGGCGTAGATGGTATGTAGAACCAAGGCGCACGCTGAGTACGTCATCACAGCATGTGACTAAAACGGACCAATCACGAGAGATGATCTCCGCGGCATTCTACGTGCAGCAACAATGTTAGCCGCGTGCGCGCATCAAATAACGCAGAGGGGCCGAGCGGGCCAATTCGTCGGGCGTTGTCGGCCATGAGAGCGCGGGAGGAAAAGAGGCCTTAAAGAGGCCTTTATGTTGTCTGCCTGCAGTGCCGCCAGTGGCCTGTTGGTGGTACAATTTAACATATTGTCACACTATGGACAGTCTACTGGCATGCATGTTACAGTGTTTCCAGCTTTTTGGTCTGACTTTCCAAAGACATATTTCTGTGTACAGTAGAAGTTCTTAAGTGTAGCAAAAACACACGGTGAGCATAAGACCAGATTGACAGCCTTCTCTCTTACTTTGAGGATGTAGAAGTCAAAGCCAAAGGCGGCGTCGATGAGGTCCAGGGTGCGAGGCGTGACCGTGATGGTGAACTTGTGGTCCAGGATCTCGCTGTAAAGTTCTCTCTTCAACAGCTGCGGTCTCCACGTCTTCGGCAGACGTGTGGACATCTACGCGGACGACGACGTTAACGTTACAGAGCTTGACAAAAATCTAATCAAAATCAAAACACCCTGGCGCACGCTCACTTTATCGTTGTTGGCGTATCTGTAGCCCGATACCCAACCCTCTCCCCCCCAAAGGCCGTTCTGCGACTCGGGAGGGTAGTAGACGGGGATCGCGACGTCCTGCACTCGTTCCTTCTGCCCCGTCTTGGGGTTGCGTCGGTACTGGACCCCCAGGGCCCTCCAGTGGACTGGCGTGGGCTCCTTCTGCTCCAGGGACTTCAGGTAATGCTTGGGGAGGCGGGAGTAGATGCCCTCTTTCAGTTTGAGGACATCCCAGATTTTAGGAGCGTATTTATGGAGAGGCATACTGGATCTAGAAGACATAAGGAGAGAATAGAGAATTCATCGCATAGGTCACTGATTCCAAAGTGTGCTACGGATACATTTGCATTTAATCCTTAAGAACCGTTTGTTCATAAACATTTACTTCAGTACAATTTTATTGCAACTTTTATGTAAAATAAAGTAATTTTGAGGTGGTACGTCATGTTATAAAAAAAATAAAAAGTGAGAACCACTAGATGTTATCAATTATCAAGTCGTCGTTCACCACAGAGTAAAACTTGTTTTGAATAAATGGAAATAAAATATTTTATACGTATACGTATTTAAATAAAATGGGAGAGTCATTGAAAAGTGACTGCAATGAAAATGTACCACTAATATAATGACAAGTGTGCAAATTATGCAGAGCCCTCAAGCAATTTAAAGTGACCAATAGTACAATGATCTGGTACTAGCATTGTAACCGTACAGTCAGGCGACAAAATTATCAGAATCAGAATCATCTTTATTTGCCAAGTATGTCCAAAAAATACACAAGGAATTTGTCTCCGGGACAATGTTATTGATGCGGTAACTAATGAAACGCTAATTTACATCGCTATGAAAACTATTAAACGTCAGTCGTACCTGGCAATGTTATAAAGGTGTTTTAAATCCGAAAGAACAAACGTTAAGCATGCAAGGACATGGCTGGGCTTTCCCTAATTTAGCAATTCCGCATTGCTAGACCCGCGTCCCACTAACAAGGATTTTCATTGGCGGCAGCACAGAGTATTTTCGCTGGTGATTGGCTAACATTTTAAAGATTTGTCATTGGTGGTAGGGACAGGTTATTATAGTTTATGATTGGTTGAAATTAATCGAAATGCTCATTGGTGGGAAAGCGACTGCTGTCGCTGGTGATTGGTTGAGATGGACAGTCAACAATGTTGTTGTTCTGGGAAACCGGGCATAGAAGTTAAATAGTTTTGTTTTGGTTTTTCAGTATGCGCTTGCCCGTTAACCCAGAAAAAAACCCACATCTTTTTGTTCAAAGACAAATTAAAAGAAAATTTCTTACGCCAACTCAGCGTATTTGTTAAAACAACGTGCATTATTTGCACAAGTTGAAAGTGTCGCTGGTCTTCGAAGCTTTTTTTTCTGCACTTCAGAATAAAAGTCACAATGAAATACAGTACTATATTATTATTATTACTAATAAATGTTATTTATGTTGCGCCTCGGGTCGCTTGAAATGAAGTTCTTCCTCTTAGTATTTGTATTATTGTTCATTTGATGGACCCTTATTTTGAAGTGCGGGAACAAAGCTTTGAAGACAGGAAGTAGTGGACTGTGTCGTTTGCCTGTCACTGTCAGCAATGATCAAAGAAATAAAAACGTCAGGAATGTAATTTTTCGAGAGAGCAGTACATTAACGAGCAATCGCCCGCAAGGTGGAATTGAACCACTCTGCCGCTAGGCAGCTACAGGTTTGAAGCCTGCACCCCGGACCACCGAGGATCATCCGGGCATTAGAAAAGTAGAATAAGGAGCGTATTATGGAACGCAATCTCCCAATGATACTCAGTGACGGTTTCTATTGTTAAAAATTAATCTGTTTTGTATCTGCAAGACAGTTACGCTTACAACTGTCTACACGGACGGATAGCTTCTGGCTACCGTATACGAGGAAACTAAAACGACAAAAGGAATGAAATCCGAATGTATCAATTTATGCAAAATATCTGCATTATGATTGGCTGTGTGGAGAGAAGAGGCGGAGACAGATGATGTCATTTCAGGTAATCGATTTAATATGATGTGCTTGTTTCAAGTGGTTATTTCAATGAATTCATGGTAACAGTAGCTTTTCATATGTTCATGTTATAGTATTGCACTTTTTTACGCTTACACGTAGACATGGAATATATTTCAAGATGCATTTGTATCACACAATACTGTAGTTACCAGATACAATTACAGCATTACAAAAATAGTAAAATGAGGTTGCGTCGGCAAAGGGTTGTGGAAATTTCTGTTTGTCCATGTGAGATGAAGAAGTAAAGTATCTGCTTCAAACACCGGACAGGTCATTAAGAATATTTATTATCTTAGTATCGAGAGACAAGTTATGGCAAGTTTAAAAAACAAGTTAAAAAACATTCAGCCGAGCATGTCTCTCTCATTTCCTTACTTTCTGAATTAGACTCGTTATTATACATTGACTTGCAAACGGATCACACTCAAAAACCTAATGAGACAACCTACTAGGCGCCTTGCTAGCTTGCTGTTTTCAGCGCATCAGAGCTAGCAAAGCAATAAAACAGTCCATTCGTGATTTTCTACAAACCCCAATTCCAATAAAGTTAGGACTTTGTGTAAAACATAAATAAAAACAAAATACAATGATTTGCAAATCCTTTTCAACTTATACTCAATTGAATACACTACAAAGACAAGATATTTAAAGTTCAAACTAATGAACATTATTATTAGTTTTTGTTGTTGTTGCAAATATTCTCTCACTTTGAATTTGATGCTTGCAAAACATTCCCAAAAAGCTGAGACAGGGGCAACAAAAGATTGGGAAAGTTGAGGAATGCTAAAAAATAAAAATAAAAAATAAAAAATGGGAACATTCCACATGTGAACGAGTGTCATTATTGGGTGAACGAGTGTCATTATTGGGTATAAAAGGAGCATCCCGAAAGGCTCAGTTCTTCACAAGCAAGGATGGGACGAGGTTCACCACTTTGCAACCACGTGAGCAAATAGTTCAACAGTTTAATAACAATGTCGACGTACATTCATTTATTCATTTTCTGTACCGCTTATCCTCACGAGGGTCACGCAGATGCTGGAGCCTATCCCAGCTATCTTCGGGTGCGAGGCGGGGTACACCCACCCTGAACCAGCCAATCGCAGGGCACATATAAACAAACAACCATTTGCAGTCACATTCACACCTATGGGCAATTTAGAGTCTTCAATTAATCTACCATGTTTTTGGGATGTGGGAGGAAACCCACACAAGCACAGGGAGAACATGCAAACCCCACACAGGCGAGGCCAGATTTGAACCCGGGTCCTCAGAACTGTGAGGCAGATGTGCTAACCAGTCGTCCACCGTGCCGCCTGTCAATGTAAAATTGCCAGGAAGTTAGAAATTTCATCATCTGCAGTCCATAATATGCAAGCAAGAATGGTAAAGAATTCCACCTACAAAACTTCAACAGTTAGACTGTTGTTAAAAGGAAAGGTGATGTAACACAGTGGTAAACATGCCCCTGTCTCAGAATTTTTGGAACATGTTGCAGGCATCAAATTCTAAATCAGTGATTATTTGAAGAAAAAAAAAAAGGTTTATCAGTGTGAACATTAAATCCTTGTCTTTGTAGTGTATTCAATTGGGTATAGGTTGAAAAGGATTTGCAAATCATTGTATTCTGTTTTTATTTACGTTTTACAAAATGTCCCAACTTCATTGAAATTGATGTTTGTAGTTACGAAAGCATCACAATTTTGTGACAGCACACGTGGGCATCACAGAGCTTCGTACAGGCCAATCTGCAGGTGGGCACTGCAGATGTACACGCTGGACTCTTGGGGAGGGCAGAAGAGGGGGCAAACTCAGGCTGCACTGTGCAGCAGCTCGCCCCGACACTCTGCAGCACCTTGGTGATCCCCGACATCAGATCAGTACACCTGAGCATGTGAGTGAAGTCAAAAAGATCCCAAAAAATTGTCCCAGAACCTTACACATCAAAGTTATGCCACTGTTTTGAGTTATTGCAAATAGAATAGAATGATAAATCAAATGAAAAGTTCCCAATAAAAAATGTCTACGTAGATAGATTTCTTAACTTTTAGTCTCATAGTGATTAAAAAGTAGACATAAAATGAGATAAAAAGTAATAGTACTACAATAATAATAGTGGTTGGGTGTATATACAGTTAACAGTTTATATTAACATTTTCCATCCATCTGTTTTCTCATTAGGGTCATGGGTGAGCTGGAGCCTATCCCATCTGATCCTGGACTGGTCACCAGCCAATCATAACGCACATATAGACAAACCATTTACACCTCCGGGCAATTTAGAGTAACATGGATGTTTATGAAACGTGGGAGGAAGCCAGAGTACCCAGAGAAAACCCACGCAAGTACGAGGAGAACATGCAAACTCCACACAGCACGGCCAGAACCAAGATTCAAATCCAGACCCTCACGACTGTGAGGCAGACGTGCTAACTACTAGACCAACCCCTGTTAAATATTGAGGTACTGATGAATGGATTGACATTATATATGACATTTTCAAGATGGAAAGAATTATATTTGCTTCATTTTTGCTGCAACAAAGCGTGTTTCTGGAAAAATGGATCAGGTTTAATATTACACCAGTGTGACCATCTTTTATCTAATGCTAAATTGTAAGTCCCCGTTTTGTATTCATCCCATTTTTGTTTCATGATATAGCTTGCTTTGTTTGATACATAGAAGATTATTGTTGAGGAAGTTCTATTTCCTATACTGGTGGAAAGACCAATTGTTCATCGCTGTAAAATTAATGTACGATGGGATATACTGTGTGGATTCAATGGTAATTTACAATTGAATGGATGAAAATGGTGAAATACAAAATGAATGTACATTTGAACCATGAAAAAATGTCATAAAAAGAGAACTGCAATAAAAAATATTGACGTACTCTAAAGGTCCCATATTTTGGCTATTTCGACCTCCATAGAGTGACTCTCTAACATGGACTTCGTATAAAAGTGTCAATTTCATTTAAAAAAAAAAAAAAAAAAATATCCTTGGTTTTGTCATACAAGTGCCCAGAAAAGGCCCCTCTGAGAGCTACTTCTCTTTGACCCAGTTGTGTATCCGCTTTGTCCATATTTGGTTAATACCGCCCCCTTTTGCTCTGATTGGTCGCCTCCGTGTAGAAGACCCACTTGTGAGAGCATACGTGTTTGTTTTCTTAACAGCGCTGGCTCGGAGCAGAGAGAAAGGCGGAGATCTTCGCTAGTGACGTAGATAAGCTCGAGAAATGCGAATGGCCATATTTCACGTTTATTGAGGGGGCACGCTGGCCGACTGGTTAGAGCCTCAGCCTCACAGTTCTGAGGACCCGGGTTCAATCCCCGGCCCCGCCTGTGTGGAGTTTGCATGTTCTCCCTGTGCCTGCGTGGGTTTTTTCCGGGTACTCTGGTTTCCTCCCACATCCCAAAAACATGCATGAATTGGAGACTCTAAATTGCCCGTAGGCATGACTGTGAGTGCGAATGGTTGTTTGTTCCTATGTGCCCTGCGATTGGCTGGCAACCAGTTCAGGGTGTACCCCGCCTCCTGCTCGATGACAGCTGGGATAGGCTCCAGCACGCCCGCGACCCTAGTGAGGAGAAGCGGCTCAGAAAATGGATGGATGGATGGACATGTTTATTGAGGTACCATAGAGACAATATTACATCCCAAATACTCGAAAAAGTTGGTGTGGTCAAATATGGCACCTTCAATCATGTGCGTGTGTTATTTGAGCTTTTTCCAAAGAACCGTGCTACAGTTGACTTGCATATGCGTACCTGTGTATGGGAAAGGCAGCGTGACAGAGCACGTGGACCGAGGCCACCACGAGGGAATCGGACAACTCCCAGATGTGGAGCTCGTGCACCTCCTCCACTCCGGGCACGCTCCCGATCCTTTCCCTGACGTCCGCCAGGCTCACGTGAGGCGGCGTGGCCTGCATCAGCAGCAGCCCGTACCTGTGCATCTGAGGGAGGGCGGCCACGTCACATAAACGTCATAGAAAGAATCACTTTTCAGGAATGGATAGAATACTTAGAAAGTAAGTTTTACTTAAGATTGGGTGCCAGTGCATCTACACGTCAATACAAGTGAATGTTATTTATCATCATTTATGATACATTTGACAGATGTATGGACTTAGACCACTATTCCACAAAACCTTTTTTCTGTAATCCTAATTTGTTTCTTTTCTTTCAGGCAACCAAGATGATACTGACCAGAATCCAATTTATCAAACTCAGTTATGGATCAAATTGTCATATCTTATCAAAATCATTTCATTTATCAAACTCTAAGGAAAACTACTCATTGCACTATTAATCACTAAAATGGAGTTAGCTCACTGTAGTTCTTAGATTCCTCACATGGTCACACCTGCGGAACAGCTCGGGCCACCAGGATGATGACAGCCAAGATGGCCAAGCTCGGATCCAGGTACACCAGGAGGCTGCAGGGTCCCGGGGAATGCCGGTAATAAGGGTCCACCAGCAGCAGCACCAGACCGGTGACCAGGAGCAGAACTGATGTGGACAGCCCCTGCACCACCATTGTCACAGAAGGGGGACACAGTGTCAGAGACTTCCTGTTGACGTGAGCATCTTCTTTGCGCGACTGGAGCTCCTCCAGCGACTCCTGCGCATCCACGCCTCCTCCTGCCGAGGTCGCCGGGTTGCAGAAGACGAGACCCCCGTTGTGGAGGGAGTGCGCCGTCATCCCGCGCTGAGCTCTGCTGGCTTCACGCGGGCCTCGCTCGGCCTCGCCCAAACCTCCGGAGCCCCCCTGAGACACGGCTGTGAGAGAGAATGAAAAATAAACCGTACAATGTGCTCGACTTCAAAGTAAAAAGCCTCACCTGGACGTACACTACGCTGTACATCAAAATAAGAGCACACCTGGACATAAACTCTACTTCAAAATAAGTGTATGACATGGACATACGTAAATCAACAAATAGGTGAATCTGCGGAATCCAAACTGTGAATACACGGAGGTCCACTGTACTCTACCGCAAAGTAAAAGCATCCATCCATCCATTATCTGAGCCATTTATCCTCACAAGGGTCACGGGTGCGCTGGAGCCTATCCCAACTATCATCGGGCAGGAGGCGGGGTACACCCTGAACTGGTTGCCAGCAAATCACAGGGCACATACAAACAAACCACCATTCGCAATTACATTCACACCTACGGGCAATTTAGAGTCTTCAATTAACCTAGCATGCATGTTTTTGGGATGTGGGAGGAAACCGGAGTGCCCGGAGAAAACCCACGCAGGCACGGGGAGAACATGCAAACTCCACACAGTTTGGGCTGGGGATTGAACCCGGGTCCTCAGAACTGTGAGGCTGACGCTCTAACCAGACGTCCACCGTGCCGCTCAAAGTAAAAGCATCATTTAAAACTTCCCAGGAATTTTTCTGAACTGCAACAGTTTTTGTAAAGAGGACTGGTCCAAAATTCATCCTGCTCCCAACTACAGGAAACGTTTTGCTGAGGTTATTGCTGTCAGAGGAGGATAAACCAGTTATTAAATCAGAGTCCACTTACTTTCCCCCCCTGTCCTGCGAATGTTTACATGTCATGCTCTATAAAAAATTTCTCTCTCTCTCTCTCTCTCTCTCTCTCTCTCTCTCTCTCTCTCTCTCTCTCTCTCTCTCTCTCTCTCTCTCTCTCTCTCTCTAAGTTTGTGTGGTATTAGTTTAAGAAGAAGCGGCACGGTGGACGACTGGTTAGAGCGTCTGCCTCACAGTTCCGAGGACAGGGGTTCAATCCAGGCCCCGCCTGTGTGGAGTTTGCATGTTCTCCCCGTGCCTGCGTGGGTTTTCTCCGGGCACTCCGGTTTCCTCCCACATCCCAAAAACATCCATGAATTGGAGACTCTAAATTGCCCGTAGGTTTGAATGTGAGTGCGAATGGTTGTTTGTTTGTATGTGCCCTGCGATTGGCTGGCAACCAGTTGAGGGTGTACCCCGCCTCCTGCCCGATGACAGCTGGGATAGGCTCCAGCACGCCCGCGACCCGAGTGAGGAGAAGCGGCTCAGAAAATGGATGGATGGGAATAAAAAATGGGAACATTCCACATGTGAACAGGGTAATTGGAAACGAGTGTCATTATTGGGTATAAGGAGAAGCGGCTCTGAAAATGGATGGATAGTTTAAGAAGACTCTTGTTTATTTCTGTGAGTTATTTGAAGATCACAAGGTTTACATACTTTTTCCTCCGACTTTGCGTAGCTCACATTAAAGACTTCCAGTGTGAAAGTGTTACCTTTGTGGTTGATTTCAATGAAACACTCTGGCTCCCCTCCAGCCTGGACCCCCGCCCCGGCCTCCCACCGCCTCCGGGTCATCCCGAGCACCACGACCTTGTAGAGCACGCTGACCACGCCCACCGCCACCAGCAGCCAGGGCCGCGCCACCGCATGCATCTCCACAGACGAGCTGATCATTTCCAACAAGCACGAGACACACAGAGAGAAGAGCAGGAGGGCCGAGATGAAAACCCCCACCGGCCGACTCCTGTCGTCAGGGTGGGACGCCCCGCACGCCAGGGGCCTGGCGGGGTCGCTCGAACCCGAGGGACTCTCTGCGCTTTGAGGGTGAGGGGGAGCCATGTGACTGAGGACAAAGAGCGTGTGGAAGCCGTCCACCAACAAGACGAAAGACCTGCACAGCTGACCCGTGATCAGTTCCAGCAGCAGCACCAGGGTGGCGATGCCCAGTTGGCACCCATGTGAGACCTTCATCATGTCTGCACCCAAACACATATCGGTGAATATCACATACAGTACAGTCAAGCAAGTTATTTAGCACAGTATGCAAACTAATACTATTGATGGGCCTCATGTGAGGGTGGTTTGTTTGTATTAGATCATTTAACTACTGAGTCAGTCTTGTATAAAGTACATGAAAGCCATACGTGTAAGTATCTTAACAGAAAAGAACTTTGGTAGAAGTTACAGTACAATCTCCATGTCGAATAATACTTGAAAGTATAGTATAAGTCTTAGACATTTGCTGTATTTTTGTATTAAAAATAATATTCTGATATTAAAAGTACTTAAGTATTGGAAGTAAAAAGTGAGAGCATTTAAAAAAGTAGAAAATAAAATTTTGATCATATTTTTATTTATTTTATTCCTATTTGTTAGATTCTTTCAGTGGTGTAGTTAAAGATATGCACCTTTGCTGATGAACAAAGCTCGTCTGACCATCAGTACAGGCAGCATTTCTTTCGTTTTCGACTCTGCGATTTAGGCGTTACGTCAATGAACAATTTCTTTCAATTTTATTTTGTAGTAACGAGGAACAAAGATGGTTAGGGGAAACATACTGCAGTAAAAGTAAACATTTTATTAAGAAAATGGAGTGGAGTAAAGGGGACAGTTGTCAGAAATAATGGTAGCAACGGTAGCAATGGTAGGCATTGACAGTCCTTAATATATGTGAAACATACAGAGGGCCGAAATCACTTCTTCAAGAGGCCACTGTCTCAAAAACAAAACCCCCCCAAAACCATAAAACATAAAACATCCATTCATACACACTTTTTATTGTACAATAAAAATAATGAAGTACACCTATGTGAAAATTCTACTGAAGTACAGTAACAAAGTATTTGTACTCTGTTACCTGACAAGGCTCTGCTGAATACAGTCGTTGATGTAACATGGGTTCATGATTGCGTTCATGCTGGATGCATGGCGTTGATGCTTTATGATCCTCTCCATTTCAAGTGCTTTGACACCATCTTATGGCATCTATAGGCAATTACAAACTGCTGTTGGGGGAGTGTCAATTATTATTAGCAAGGGTTTACTGTCTTATGTCTAAAAGTACAGTGAACCCCCGCTTTATCGGGTTCAATCTTTCACGCTTCCCACTATATGCCGGATCTTTAATCCATAGTTTTTTTTATGGATTTTCACAGTATACAGGCAAGTCTGAAATTAATTCAATTCAATTGACTTTTTCATAATGTTTGCTTGTTTATTTGTTTACCAGTGTCCCTCCAGTCAGCCTATGACCAAAACACTGTGCTGTACCACTTTTTAAATGGTCTTTTTTTGCTCCAACATTGCACTGTAACTTTTACTTTCATTTCTTTGTTTTTATCTCTTGTGGGATTTATTTCCTGTTTACTTTTAATATATTCCTTTTAAAACTTGCTTTTCCCCTTTGTCCTTGCATTCCAATGTCCTGTGTTGTGCAATTTGAATTAATATACCTAAATAAATGTTTGAAAACCAACTGTTCTAAAAGAGTAAATGTGACTATATTGTACTTAAAAGTTAAATACAACTGGACTGTACTTAAAAAAACATTGTACTTGTTTTCGAAAAATGAATGAATGCAAAATGAATAATGTATTAGCCCTTGAGGATGCATGCATTTGTACAAGTAGTATTAACACTACAATGATGTACAAGGGATCAAGCATTCATCAACTCTAAGTACTATCTTTAAAACATGGAAGTGTCATAATTACCTGTGAGGACGAGGACGTCCAAGAGACGAGATGGTGAGTGGACGCGCGTGTGTGCACAAATCCAAAATGTTTCATTCATTGTGTGCAACATCTCCACACTCCTCCTCCTCCGTCAGCACAGCCCCCTCCTCTTCCTCTTCTACTCTAATCTTTGTCATGTGAACCTGAAACAAGAAGGCAGTCACATTTGTCTACTGCCTACCTATCTGTCCGTTCGTCTATCTATTGATCGTTTAATATTTCTACAAAATTAATCAAAGCCTTGAGGGATTACAATTAGAACCAACCAAATGACATTTGTGTGACTTAATTTATTTATTATTTTTGTATCAATTTATGAATTCTTGTTAACTATTGTTGATTTTGGGGGGATAATTTGACATGATTTAAATAATAAATAATTTTGACGTATGATCGCATTTTCAAATGTTTTAATATAATTATTTATTTAATTTAGAACGTCTTTAATCAGTTTTGTTGTTATTTGAGTTCATTATAGTACAGTACAATAAAAGTAATTTCAATATACAGTACAATAATATAAAATAAATAATACAAAGTATTCGCTGAACCTTCCAGTGGTTTCTTTTTAAAATCAGTAACATTTCAATAAGTTCAGCAATATGTTTATTAGTTACACTTACTTTATTTGTTACAGTATCCATTTAATTTGAGTTAATTCTATCATATTGAAATGTATTGGTGGATGTGTGTATTTTATATATCGTATACATATATGTAAAAAAGTCTAAAATATATATTAACTTCGAAATACATCTTTTCAAAATAAAATAAATCTATGTCTTAAGTTATATTTATTCACCCAAGTATTATTAATGTACTGTAGTATGATGTATATTTTATACAATCATTTATTATACAGTATATAAATACCTTTTTATAGATCTTTCTTTCTTTCTTTTTCGCCAGTGGCTCTCAAACTTTTTACACCAAGTACCACCTTAAAAAAACACTATAAATAATAATACAGAGCTTTAATTCCTGAAAGATATATTTAATATTATTGTAAGCCGCTGAAACATTATGCACAGTTTGAACATTGACACTGTGCTTAATTGCAGAAAAAAGGACTTATAAATGGATGAATGGTTAAATTTAAATGTATTGTACATAAAACTTAAAAATAGTACCTTAACTAGATGTTTTGCAAACAAGCAATTCTAAAAGATTAAATGCAACTGTATAGTACGTAGAAGGTAAATACAACTGAATCGTACTCAACAAATGTATTTTACTGGATTACTAAAAGTGTAATCCATTGTAACTTTATGCCCAGTTTGGACATTTATTTCAGTGATCCTGTTGCATACCACTTGAGGGAGCCCACGTACAACTAGTGGTATTTGTACCACCCTTTGAGAATCACTGTTCCAAATTGTTCTTCGGAAAGAAATGAGGACTCTGGTTTGCCAAAATGTATATTAAATATTCGGCATATTTGCTATTTTACTTGTACAAGTAACTGCAATTTAATTTTGCTGGCTTTAGACATCTTGTTCTGTATTAAAAAATATAATCCATATTCTAATATGGGAATTGATTCCATGCTTGAGATTTGAAGAGCACCATTCCACGGCCCACCCAAACTTCCATGCACACTGAGCTTGGTGGAGTGATGTTAATAAGGTCTGATGTAATCCCCATTGCGTTGTATGATTACATAATCACATCATAAGGTGCGTGGACCTTTTTTTGGCTAGTGTGTTAAAAAAAAGGTTGTGTTACGGTAAATTGCAGCTACAACAATGGAGTAGTTTTATCAGAACACGACAACATGTCTTGAAAATATTAACATCTTGTTTCTGTTTCTCAGTGAGCACATGGTCGTTCATTGTTGGAAAATTACGTGTTCAAACTAGTTGTAGTCGCACTGCGGTTCCCAGGAATGACGAGGCAGCTTTCCTTTCCGTCCAGTGGGCTGCGAGTCAACAGGTCGGATGGGGTCTGACACCGTGGATAAATCCCCACTGTTCTCTGGCCTGCCAGCGCATTCCTGGAGTACAACTAAGCCCACCCAGAGACCTGGCGAGGACACTTTTGATCACTTGCCACATCCCAACCCCCTGAGGGTGCACGGGACAGGCAGCATGGCTGGCCCGTCTGCACCCTCCTGCCCCTCCAGTCATATCAGGAAAAACTAATAAATGCCAAATGCCGAGTAGGGGTCTCATTGTTCATTGGTATCAGTCAGGAGAAGGGTAAAAAAAGATTTCCTAAGGCATTAAATAGACCATGGAACACAGGGAAGACATCATCATGTGAAGAAAATATAGCACTATGCTCTGCCAAAAGAAACACTGAAAGAGCTGCAGGAATTTCTGGCAAGTACTGGCTGTTTAGTACATGTGACAACAATCTCCCGTCTTCGTATGTCTAGGCTATAGGAAAGAGTTCCAAGACAGAAGCCTTATCTTACAAGGAAAAACATCCAAGTCTGGCTATATTGAGCAAAAACACACTTGAAATCTTCCAAAAGCGTGTGGGAAAATATGTTATGGTCCCATAAAATCAAGGTTGAACTTTTTATCCTTAATTCTTCCAAAAAGGTGTTTGGTATAAACACAACACTGCTCGTCACTGTAAGAACAGCTGGACAGCAACAGTCCTTGTTAGCACAAAACCTTGTCATGAAAAGCCTACTAGAGCAGATGAACTTTATTTGGGGTTATAGTCACTTTAAACAGTGGCAGGTGTGTGCTGACTCCCATTTAACAAGTTGACCAGTTAATTCTTGATGCAGCCACATCTCCAGTTATGAGGGCATGTACTCTTATCCAACTACATTATATCAGTTTAGTTCCACTTCCTCTCTTTTCTTTTAACAACTTTTATTGTTATTAAGGTTATAGGTCAGATTAATGGTGGAAAAGGTTTGAAAAATTATTTATCTTGGTGTCGTTTCTTTAAAATCACAAAATCCCGGCATTTGAACAGGGGTGTGTAGACTTTTGTGGCTATTGTCTCTTATTTGTATTTATAAAACAACATTGATGGCATACATTGTTGCATCAATTTAGCCATTCTGTCCTAAAATTGGTTAACGACCAGTTCAGCGTGTACTCCGCCTCTCGCGCGAAGATAGCTGGGATAGGCTTCAGCATGTATACGGAAAATGGATGGATGGTTTATTTTGTGTAATAAAACATGGTGGGAAAAGAATTTTTTTGGATTAATTATAATTACATACATTATAATACAATTTAAAAAGGACAATTAATTAATTTATTAGTAAAATACATTGTACAGAATTTCTTCAACCATATCTACGAAGGACCTGGGCGAACTGACCCTTTTAAAAATCAACTGTGGCCCTTGAGCAATTTTTTTCCCTAGCCCTACACTATTGCACATTTAAAATAGATGATTAAAATGATTCATTTAGAAATAAATTTATTAACTAACCAGTTAAAATGCTTTTGATTACTCCTTGTTTGAGAACAGCAAGCTGTGTAAACAGTATTGAAATATTGGACAAGGTCTGCAGATTTGAATGAATTTAATCTGTGAGGTCATACTGCATTTTAGACTCATTTTGAAATTTCACCTGAAAACCACTTTTTGTGAGTGATGTAAATAATAAAATAAAGTCAATTGTCGAGTCATTACATGCATTTATTTGAGTGGAACAAATGTCGCCATACATATCTTTGTGATTACCAGCACAGTTTGAATTAAGTTAACAATTTATTAAAAAGCTCTAAAAATTAAAGCATTTACAAACAGTGGGGGGTGCAAAACGCTGCAAGCGTCCAACTTTGGGTGGAGTCATGCGACTTGGAGAGCCACAGCATGAGACCAGCGCCCTCTGGTGGCCCCCTTACAGTTACACAGGGATATCAGGTGACATTGCTTCCTGTTTGATTTGATTTGAAAGGAATGCACCCCGACTGTTACTGTTAAGTCAACCACTCCAAACGTGTCCCCCCCAAAGAAAAACCTCAATATTTGGTCTAATCGAAATTTACAAATCAAATACAGGGTTGTAGGAGTGTGAGTGTGTGTGTGTGGGAGGGGGGGGGGGCTTTGATAAATCCACAAGCTCATCAAATAAATAAAAATGATTTGTCAAAAGGTGCTGGAAAGAAGAATGAAAGGGGTAAGGAAGAAGAGAAAGTAGAGATTTTATTTTTATTTGAGCAACCTAATAAGGAAGCAATGGAGGTCGTGGCTCCAGGTTTGGTTTGTGTTGATTCCTGAGGGGCCAAAGTGACAACCAGACAGGACGAAAACGGAGAGGTCACTTGGCGCAGGTCCCTTCAAACTTCGATTGACAGGAAAGGAGGACAAAACTCTTCATTGTCACTGGATACAGAGCTGTGACATCAAAGCCAGCAGGTGTGCTCAGCCGGGTCCACAATTGTAATTATTTGTGTGTCGTCGAGGCTTGCGCTCTACCCCTAAAAGCTTTCCTGAAGACAAACACACACACACGCGTCAGAAAGGTTGGTCTTTGGTTAGTGTTCTATTTCATCCCTCCTGACTGCCAGAGGCGGTGCGCCAAGCATCGGATGATCCATAGTCGCCGTGGAAAGAATCGCAAAATTGTAGTGATGACAGCATTGTTACACTGTTCCCTTCACACACGCACTCACACACGCGCACACACTTCAGTGGTTGATGTAGTGATGTCATGATTTTTTTTTTTTGTGTGTCCTTTGAGTCTTGACAGAACTCTCTGGGATCGTAAGAGCGCTTTTGACTCTTGTATCCTTTGGAAAAGTTGTTTGGGGTTTGCTGAGGTCAGAGAAATGCGGCAAAAGGAGCGTGTTCTTGAATCCTTGTGTCCTCGCAGGACCTGCAGTTAGACAAGACAGGAAGTTAGCTGAAAACGAAATGTAGAAGGGAAGTCGTGAAAAAGAGTACATGATACTAGGCCCTGACGTGTTTACATGTTGGTTACAAAAGAAATTGACACTAGATCGGGCATTTTTCTGCCCTAATAGCATAACTGGTCATAAGTCATTAACGTACTGTCGTAATATCCATCCATCCATTTTCTGAGCCGCTTCTCCTCACTAGAGTTGCAGGCGTGCTGGAGCCTATCCCAGCTATCATCGGGCAGGAGGCGGGGTACACCCTGAACTGGTTGCCAGCCAATCGCAGGGCACATACAAACAAACAACCATTCGCACTCACATTCACACCTACGGGTAATTTAGAGTTGTCAATTAACCTAGCATGCATGTTTTTGGGATGTGGGAGGAAACCGGAGTGCCCGGAGAAAACCCACACAGGCACGGGGAGAACATGCAAACTCCACACAGGCGGGGCCGGGGATTGAACCGGGGATACTTGTTAAAAATTGCATCTTTCTTTATATCTGTGACGATTCAAAGTCATCCAGGTCATGGTCATCTGCAAAGGTTGAATTGAGATAACTGCACTCTTCTTGTTTGTTGAGGTTCAAATATGACATAGGCAACTATGCTATTAAGCTAACAATTTACATTATCAAGAGTCCTGTATAATATTTAGATTTGTTGCATTCAATTAGCAGTTTTTTTTTCTTCCATACATTTGGTTAATTGATTAACCCTGCTATTATGTTGTGGGTCAAAATGACCCTTATTAGTTTAAAACTGTTGAAAAAAAATGGAGGATGGCATTTTTTTTCTTTTCTTTTGATTACAGTGATTATCCCCATCATGCACTGGCTATGTGTTAGGATGGCCAGACAGAAGCCCTTTCTTCTGAAGAAAATCATCCAAGCCTGGCTAAATTAAGACAGGGTACAGTGTACCCCCGTATAGTCCAGGTTTGGCATTCGCAGATGTTTTTGGAGAACCCATCCTCTATTATTCCCTGAAAAATGCACCTTTTTGCTGTTTTTGTGCTTAGGCCAAAGCCATATCTGATATAAAAACCTGCTTTGCTGGCATTTTGCGATATCAATAGCCAATTGCAAAACCTTTCAGGTGGACATCAAACAGTTTTTGCTATTTTGCTATTCGTGGCAGGGCTTGGTCCTTATACCCTATAAATAGCCAATAATCAGGCTTTATTTGAACATTTCTCCCTCCCTTCCCAGTCAACAAAGGTAGAATTATCAGATGCCTCCCAAAAATGATACTGAGCGATTATTTTGTGGTCTGGGTGTGAGAGTGATTTTACATCCCTCATTTGCTCAGGAAGAATTCAGGCCCAACATTTGTAAAGGTTAAACCTGTTCAATATTTACGTTGGCAAATCTTTGTGTTTGTTTGATGAATACTGAGGTTGACCCTTGAGAATCATGCCATGTTTTTGTGGTTCAATAAAACATAATACTGTACAGTATGTTGTATGTGGAGCCTTAAAACCTGATACAGGATCACAGTGTTTCTGTTGCAGTGCGCATGCTCAATTGCTTGGTGTGTTGCTAAAAGTTGCAAACTGTAATTTTTTAACGATGGTCCACTTCAGTCACGTTCAGCCGTGTCGTTCGAATTGCTACGTGTGTACGCTCCTTTAAGTGTAGAGAGTCGCTTCACCTGTCAAACCTCCTTCATGGTGCATCTCTGCCAGTCTCTAAACTGGCTTCCAGCAGCAGCTCCTCCAGGTCTTGTGTGCAGCTCACACTCACTACATCAGCAACACAAAAAACAAATATTTATTCATGCATGCATGCATGTGTACAAAATATTGTTGTTCACACATACGCACGCACACACACACCATGTTCCATGACACAGCTGCCAGGCTTGGGGCTGTCGGGATCGAGGAGGTGGAGGGTGAATTCGGGCTTCAGGCCGTTGAGTAAAAGCGAACCGGCGACTTCCTGCTCGCCGTTGTCTGCAGAGTCCTCGGTGTGGGGTTGGACGGCAGTGACGGATGATGGTTGGTCAGAGAGGACAGGCTCTGCTACTTCCTGTCCGTCGAGCTCAGATTGCTGATGTTCCTCGTCCGGTTTTGGACTGAGGCTGTCGTCCTCTGTCACAGTCGAGGAGCTGGCATCCACGTCTTTAGCATCGTCCGGACACTTAGAATACTGCGTGAGTTGCTCCGGCGTGAATGCTGATATCTGGATTACCTCTTTGGCGTCTCCACTTGTCATTGTTCCGCTCTTCTCCACTAGAGGAGCTTCTTTTACCGCTGGTTGTTCTTCACAAGGGGTCTCGGGTGGGGAGTCTGCAGGCTGAGCAAACAAAGGACTTAAAGGTGAGGCTGGTGCTTTTTGACTTGTCAATGGTGGTTTTAAAGTGCTGCCGATGACGCTGTCATCACAGCTGGGCTCTAGTGAGTGATTCAGTGTAGTGCCGTGCACGTCTTTGTGCTTCGTGGCAGCGGCCATGCTCGTTTCTAAGGTCATCTTTGACGGGCCCTCGGCTTGGCCAGCGCTTACCTGTGGCTCTGGGGGGCTCTCCACCCGAGTCACCATGAAGATCTTGTGACCCCGCCCGGGACTTGAGACAGATATGCAGCGTCCCGGCGAGGGAGGCGTGCCCGGAGGGACCGGGCTGTCCATGACGGTGATACCTGAAATGATGTTCATTGGGGACGGAGGGGGAGCGTGCGAGGGACTTGATGTTGGCAGTACCACTTCAGTTTGAGGGGTGGTTGGATTTGAGAGAGCTTTTGGCTCAGATGAGGCCTTCGTGATCACTTCCTCCTCATCTTCTGTGTCAGAGTCAGAGTCCAGGTTCATTGGAGAAACAGTCACCTCGGAGATGGCCTTTGACTCGCTGTTCGGCTGCCCTTCACTTCCTGTTTTATCGCCCTCTTTATCTACTGGTCCCCCGTCTTTGGTCTCCTCCACCTCTTCTTCTCTTGTTCCGTCTTCGGTGGCAATTTCAGCCATGGATGCCGATTGTCTCATCATCTGCTCCGTTTCCTCCTTCTCTTTGGCCAGGATAAAGTTCCTCTTGCAGCCATTCTGGATCTCGCCCAGTAGCGCACGCTGGGTCTCAATGAAGCTTTTCACCTGCAAGACATGAATACATCTTCAAAAATGAAACACGACCATACAAAGGCTCACGATTTCAAGCGTTCGCACCTTCCTAGCGCTATGGTGGATTAAATAGTTCAGATACATTCACAACCTTTCAAAACTAATGGTACAAGGGCTCCCTCTAGTGGTACACAAAAATCCCTGCATTAAATGTTCAAACTGTGCATAATATTACAGTGGCTTAGACTTAATAGAGTATAGTGCATTTGTTAAATACAGTTCAGTTGTATTTAAATTAAGTACAATACAGTTGCATTTAACATTTTACAACTTTCAAATATTTATTTAGGTAAATTTTTTACTTATGTGCAATATATATATTTTTAATTTATTCAATATTTACCTACAGAACAAACTGTGTTACAATAATAAATATACTTTTTAAGGGTAAAGCCTCTGCTTCGTTATTTATGAACACTTGGGTCTACTAAGTTACTGTAGTTACTATAAGTACTTTTTTCAGTGGTACTTGTAAAATGTTTGACAACCACTGGACTACACTATACAACTATTTAAGGAAGAAGCAATCAGCTGGTATTCTGTCTGTAGTGGAGTGGCCAGCGCATTCACCAGTTCTCAACCTTGAATGGAAATGGATGCAAATGCAAATGGGGCTCAAAGTGTGTCCGCATTTTTTTTTTTTTTATGTTTCTACTTGTATACTGAAAAACAGTAAACATTTTCTAAGGCTGGATTTACACAGTAAAGTTCAAGTGACTATCGATGTATTTTTTATTTTTTTGCTTTCAAGTGGCACTTGGCTTCTACTTGTATAGCGCTTTTCTACCTTCAGGTACTCAAAGTGCTTTAACACTGTCTCCTCATTCACCGATTGATGATGCCGCATCAGGAGCAACTGGGGGTTCAGTATCTTGTTCAAGGAGACTTGATATGGTCTCAAGAGCTGAGGATAGAATCAACAACCTTCGGGTCAAGAGACAACTACTCTACCATCAGAGCCAGGCCACCCCCATTCGCACAATTGGAATAAGTGTCATGGCAGCATAAATAGAAAAAACTAAACATGGAATCGGATAGGTTTGGATCTGAATCAAGCCCAAAGATTCAATAAGTATGGAGCGCCACGTAAAAGGACAAATGGGATACACCTGTCAATGCGAGCTGGAAGTTATTGAAATATAGATTGGTGACGTACAGTACATACTTTTGAAACCAGATGTTTATATACACTACATAAAAGCTAGGGGTGTCCGGAGCCCATCTTTGAGATTGGAAATCGGTCCGATGCCAGCAAAAAAAAAAACATGGATTGGATCGTCTCCAATTTTGTGGCAGTGGCGTCACGGTGCCTGACTGGTTAGCACATCTACGTCACAGTTCTGAGGGACTATGTGGAGTTTGCATGCTTTCCCCGTGCCTGCGTGGGTTTTCTCCAGGTACTCCGGTTTCCTCCTAAATCCCACAGTAGGGTAATTGAAGACTCTAAATTGCCGATAGCTGTGAATGTGAGTGTGAATGGTTGTTTGATTATATCCGCGCTGCGAATGGCTGGCGACCAGTTCAGGGTGTACCCTGCCTCTCGCCCAGAGTCAGCTGGGATAGGCTTCAGCTCGCCCGCGACCCTAGTGAGGATAAGCGGTACAGAAAATGGATGTATGGATGGATGGCTGGATATACAAACAGTCCATTCCAGGCTCTGCTCCAGCACTTCTATCCAGCAGTGCCCCAACGGCATGTAGAGCCCACTGGATCAAAACAGGTTACTAAGGCATAGTAGCAAGGAGTAAGAGTGAATGTTGCTTGCCGAAAGTCTTTATGGACCCTCCTGTTGATAGTTTACTATAAAACTGAACAGACATAACAAAAGAATAACACCTATTGAATGTTCAAATACATCACGGACTTAGTCTCTTTCTTCGTTTTTGCTCACAAAAATCATTAGCTCAAAGCTAATTGATGAGCTAACGAAAATTAGCATCGAACTTGCGGCACTAATGTGTCTCAAAATAATAAAATTAGTACACAAACACTCTATAAAATCATACAAAGAGGCAATATAACAATACTCTCTGGAATATATTATTCAAACTCTGTGAAAAATTAGCTATAATATGAGCCGTGGACCAATGGTTAAGATCGTCGCCTGCCACCGTGGGGGACCTAGGTTCAAGACTGGACCATCCGCCAACATCCCCCGGACTCAACAGCTGTGGTGTCCTTGAACAAGACACTGATACCCCGAAATGCTCCCCGGGCGCTTCAGCTGCACCCTGCTCCAGTGTGTTCCACTAATGTGTATTACCGAAATGTATACGTTTTAATGATGTTGCCGCCGTCGAGTGAGCGTTTTTAGCGACAGCCCTTAGCTTGCTAGCTCGCAGGCTAGCGAATGTAACAAACAGTTAACTTTCCCTGAAGCTAGCGAATGTAACAAACAGTTAACTTTCCCTTCAGGGTCCCAGTTGTGGTTGTGTTGCAAGTGCCGTTCTGTCAGCGGCTTGCTGCATCGTGAGCGGCGCAGCAGGGGTTACCACAACAATTAAAATTTCCGTTGTATGGAATGATAACCAGTCCTACTCTGCCTCTGATTGGCTGGTACCAAGGATTCATACTTTTCGATTCGGTGTGTGTGAAAGCTTTTCACCAGCGCAGACGCACACAGAGACATACGTAGGTAGAGTACACCATGAGTCTACGGACGCAGAATGAATATGCTTCATGCGTCCCTGCCAATTTTCGTGCGTCACAGACGTAGGACACACATCAAACGAGATCCTTGCATATTTGTTTTATTTTTTACTTCTAAATTATCACGCCTGCGCATGAGGGTTGTTATAAATATTGCAGTAGTGTAAACACAGCCATATCGGATATGTGGCACTTGAAAATATACAAAAATTTCAGATGTACCAATTAAATCGGAATTGGGCACTTGGACCTGTAGTGTAAATCCAGTCTTAGTTTCAAATCTATTGGAGAAGATATAAAATCAATGCACAAAGTTTACAATTTGCTCAGGTATATCAAAGTTATTTAGAAAACCAATTCCAACTGCTCATGAAAATAATATAGATGCAATGTGAATCAATTTTTTTTGGTCAGAAGTATATATTCCTCTCTTTACACACGATATCTAATGTTTTTCCACATAGTTAATAATTGAATAGCGCAAGCTCACAGTTTCTTTCTTGGGTTCCCGGTCGAGGTCGAGGCGCAACAGAGAGGTGTTGACTTTCAGGGCAAGCGACAGCGCCATCAGTCCCCCTGTCTTGATCTCGTTTTCTCGCAGATCCAGACGCAGCAGCCTCGGGCTCTCAGCTATAAATTCGGCCACTGCTACTGCCCCTGCAGTGGACGAGGAGGAAAAAAGTGGTGGGGGGGGGGGGGGGGGGTGGTGGGGGTGGTGAACAAGGCACACAAAAAGCTAAAATCGTTACAATAGAAACAGCCTCAATTTGTCACCTTCACAGGACAGCTTGGTGGAGGCGAGGCCCAGTCTGAGCACAGAACGGTTAGCGATCAGTCCGTCTTTCAGCTTGTGGATACCCTCGTTGCCCACTGAGTTATGACCCAGGTTCAGTGTCTCCAGACTTTGGGTGCAAGGCTGAGAAAATATAAAACAAGAATACACTTTAGAGTGGTGCCTTGAGAATCAAGTTAAATTTGTTTCGTGACTAGGTCCGTAACTCAAAACTCTGTTCCAGCCTCACCCAAAAAACCCCCAACAAAAATGTTGTAATCTGTGTTTTAATATGAAAAATAGCACTCTATAATATCGTACTTTATAAAAACATACAGTAATGACATAATGAAAAACAATGCAAAGAATAAAACAGTCTTTGCCATATTTATTTGCTTCAATTCAATGGATATTGTGCTGCTCCTTCTGGTGTCCGTGCGACTTGGCCACCTGGGGGTGTTATAATATAGACATAACGCCATACATGGAGATGGTCAGTACTTCTCAGTAAACTGTAGTAATGTTAGTCAATTTTCGCAGAGCATAAAAAAATATGCCCAAGTATTGTTATATTGTACGTCTGCATGTGTTGCTCCACCACTTGTGTTCAATATCAGAGGCTTAAAGAGTTATAACACTGAAACATTGATGCTATTTGTAAGGCCATCTACAGCATTTTGCATTATCTGCATTAGGCCAAATAGACGTATCTAAAGCAAAGCTATGTTGTTGTTTTAAATACACAACTTGTAATTCTGCTTTTTTAGGTTTACTTTAACAGTAAACTTCAACTAGGAGTGGCATTAAACAACTTGAAGCTTCTTTTTTGAAGAATTGTTCACTATCTGCCAAAGTGCTGCGTGTTGTGAAGTGAGTTGAGTTCATCGCCTCCATACAGTGCTCAGATCTGAAATTTTTGCTCAAAGCAAAAAAAGTCCCAGTGGAGTCTTGTATTTTGAAAAACTTGTAAGTCAAGTGACTTGTATCCCAAGGAACCACTGTTTATAGATTACTAAACATTTGTTTATTGGTTCTTTATTCGCATTGCTTTGGCTGCAGCATAGAAAATAGTGCAGTTCAGTTGTAAAATAATTTAATTACAAAACATTTTCATTTAATAGGTAAATATTTTAAACCTTTTATTTAGGTACAATTTTATTGAATTTATGTGCAATAAATTTACCATAATAAAATTTATATATAAGTTTTTCCCCCCCTATATTTAAGCAGAGTGTGAAATGTTCAAATTGTGCATATGTTTCAGTGGCTTACAATTATATTAAATATATGGTATTTTTAAAGAATAAAACCTCCATTTTGTTTTTGATGAACACAGGTTAATGTTGCTCATGATAGTGGAAATTTGAAAAATAACTATTTTTTTGGATGGTACCGGTGTAAAAAGTTTGAGAACCATTGCACTAGAACAATTAGAGTGAAGTGTGGCATTTCAATCTAAATGTGCATCCCTATCAGTACGGCCAACCATGAAAAGAATAAAACCAGCAGAACACAGTTTGTGCTGCTCTGACAAGCTGGCATTTAGCAGTGTCTAAATGGAGCACTGCAAACAATGAGCTCCTTATTGGCCCACACGATGATGTGGTGACTCATCAAACCAAACAAGACCAATGAATTCACTTTTATTCAAATGGCCACACAGAATCTGATGTTAACAAGTCAAGCGTTTAATGAATTTCAAATGCCACGGATTTCCTCAAATTGTGGCAATTCTAGTCTTAACAAAGACCATGCCTCAATTAGTTGCCAGGTGTGTCGTCCACTTGTACAAATAAACGCCTCCACCTAAAAATACACCTCCCTCCGTCATCCAGGAGAGGCTCAAAATCGAGCCGCTGCTCCTCCACATTGAGAGGAGCCAGATTAGGTGGCTCGGGCATCTGGGTAGGATATCCCCTGGATGTGTCCCTGGTGAGTTGTTGCGGGCACGTCCCACCAGGAGGAGCCTCCAGGGACGACCCAGGACATGCTGGAGAGACTACGTCTCTCGGCTGGTCTGGGAGTGCTTCGGGATCCCCCTGGAAGAGCTCGATGCAGTGGCTGTAGAGAGGGAAGTCTGGGCTTCCCTGCTAAAGCTACTGCCCCACGACCTGACCTCGGATAAGCGGAAGAAAACTGATGGATGGATGGATGGATGGGTAAAAGCTATTGATGGATATTAAACAGGTAACTTTTGATTCAATTTTTTTCCTCTGCTGGCATTTGCTTTATTTCTCCTGATACCAAACAAGAATGAAAACAGCCTTTTCCAGAAATTCTTTTTCTGAGCATTAACTTCGATACAACCCTTTCTAATGTGCAGTTGTAGAGGTGAGGCAAGGCAACAACTGCAAAATAATCCCAGCTTGGAAGCACTTACCTCAGGTCATATTGTCCAACATGTCAATAGATCACTACTTTTGCAATGTATAGATGGGCACCAAGTTTTTGGCAATGTTCAGTGTGATTGCCTTCCACTGGGCTTTTTTTGGGTCATACTCAAAACAATGTGATAACGATTTCACCTATGTTCTTGGCCGTTCCTTGGCGGGAATTAAACTCAATAGTCACTTAAAAAATAAAGTTGCTAGAAGGGTTGGAAAAGACGCTAAATATAGCAGCCAAACTGCTAAGTTGTCCACAGTGACTGATTCTTTAAACTAGCTTCTTTCTATTAACAGCCATTTTAGTGTAAGCGGTGTATCTGTAGTAAATAATTACCCCAGCCACTATTTCCAAAAATACAGTATTTAGACACGTCTCTCCAATTGTATTATATTGTCTTACTGTCATCTTTCTCTTTAGCAGTCACGGTGTGTGTGCGCATGTGTGTGTGTGTGTGTGTGTACCAGTGCAGCAGCAAGGTAGCCCATGCCGTTGTGTGTGAGCTGGTTGTTCCATAGCACCAATGTGACGAGGCCTTTCCTCTGCTCTTTTAGTCCTTCACACACGTAGGCCAAACCTGTGATGACAACCCCACACACACACAGTCAGTCCATCAGTGTCCTGCTAAATTGACCAAAATATCATTAGCAGCAGCGTTTATGCATCAAAATGGACAAGGATTCATTAGCATAAGGACAGTGTACTCTGAACACTCAGATGCAATGCGTCACTACACTGTGACAAATAAGGCCATACAAAAATGAGGAACTAGAATATTTAAAAGACAACTTTCAAAGAAAAATAACGCAGGCTGTATCTTTCAGAACACAGTGATAAGATTATGTCATCAGTATTCGTATTCATCAAACACGACTGCAGTCTCAAGCTGAGAGATATATTTGTGTTCTGTGTGCATCTGTTACATAAATGGAGATTAAATAAATACGTGGGCACAAGAGACTTGGACGCTGAAGAGCTCACAATTCACTTTAGTATTCACACACATCAAAAGGAGATATTGGAGTGTTTCTGCCAACATGGGATAGTCAGTTATTATTGCAACATTATCAGTACTTTACACAGAAAGATTGGGATGGAGATGGTGTTTTTATATACGATTTCCCATTAATTATTATGACTAGAATATATTATTCTAATGATCAGCCCATTGATTAATCGGACATAAATGGATTTTGCATTAACAAACAACATTTACATGTGAGGTGCATGTCTTATTGTTGTCCATTTGGGTTCCCCATCCTCATGTCCCATCCCATGTGTGGCTTTAAAAGTGGGGCGTGGCCTGGCGAGTGGCGTGGGAGTCAGCAAATGAGAGTGTAGAGTTGGCTGTTGTGAGCTCAGTTTAGCAGCTTGCTGTTACCTGTCTAACCGTTAGCAAGTCTGCGTGTCGAGTGCCTGCCTGCGCATCAGTTGTGGACGCAGCAGCTTGTGCATGAATGTGCTTATTATGTGTTTATATTGTTAACGTTTGTTCAATAAAGTGATTGAAAGTGCACCAACGGTTGTATCCATCCTTGACGACTTGTGGGGGCCTTACAATTTGCTCTAACTAGCGATGGTAGGCTATATTAAATTAGCTAACATCCATAACGTGGTGGCAACCGTAGACGTACTCGTGTGGTACACTAGTTAGTTCTGCTTTACAGTAGACACAATGCGTTTTCTTTTCTTTTTAAGTGGTAAATGATACCAAACCTTATAAATTCTGTCTCTTACACACTCTTCCTTCCTCCTGGCTCGCAGCCATCGCACCAACTTATTTCTACATGGTGTGTGAGTCTGCAGTAACATTAGTCCGTGTGGAAAAATTATCACTATGACACTTCGAGGCAGAGATTTTGCTCAAGTTTTTTTTTTTTTTTTTTTTTTTTTAAATCAAATTCTTCGATTAATTTTTTCAACCCTAAATTATGACCAATCCACAGATCAGCCTGGGCTGCTATAGTACCAGAGTCCAGGATGTGGTTGTTTCGCAGGTCCAGAATTTGGATGTTGTAGTTGAACTTGAGCAGATTGCCAAGCTGGGCTGAATCTTGCAAGCCGTTGAGCTTGTTGTCAGCCAGGTACAACTCGCGCAGGTTCATATTCATCTTCAGCGCCGTTGCTAAAAATACAACATAAAGGAAGAATTAAATGACTTAATTCATTGAACACGGCCATTGAGGAAGTTTGTCCCCTTCTTACCAAGCAACATGAGCGGTCTACCAGACAGGCCGGCGTTCTCCAGGTGGAGGACCGCAAGGCTGCCACTGATCCTGAGAGCTCGAGCCACAAAGGGAGCAGAGTGGTCCAGCAGAGGCGTGTTTCTCGCATCCAGATACTGCAGCGAGCTCGTCTGTAGATTCGTACACCAATAAAGGCATAATCTGAACGATAGTGGTGGCTTTGCACAAGCGCCATTCATTTGCACTCTGGACAGAGGGTGAACGTGGAACTGTGGTGGGAGTCTCTGAGTCTCCAATAAGAAAAAGTCGCAAAATGTTTTTGCTCATGTTCAGAAAATTTGGTACATGCCATAGCTTTGCCCCTGCCCGTCAGTGGTAACAAAAGCTCGAAAGAATGTCAGGTTTCATTTTTTGGACACCTGGGAACTGGTTTTAAATGGCATAAATGGTATAAAAGAACGCCTCCCTGGTGAGGTGTTCCGGGCACGTCCCACCGGGAGGAGACCCCGGGGACGACCCAGCACACGCTGGAGAGACTACATCCTTCGGCTGGCCTGGGAACGCCTCGGGATCCCCCCGGAAGAGCTGGATGAAGTGGCTGGGGAGAGGGAAGTATGGGCGTCCCTGGTAAAGCTACTGCCCCCGCGACCCGTCCTTGGATAAGCGGTAGAAAATGGATGGATGGATGGGTATAAAAGAAAAAAGCATGCTTCCTTTAAACTAGTAAAAATGTTGAGAAAAAAATAAGCTTTTATTTGTTTAAGTGATTAATTAAGAGCAAAGGCCACTATTTGAGGCAACACAGGTCTGCATGTTTCAGGAAACCAAGGGAGACTGATCAAATTTAATACCTCTCATTCAGTAAATGTGACATTTATTAAATCACAATAGTGTAATAAATTTCAACCAACAAAATATGGCATGTCAAGTGATAGTTTGAGTCAGCTATCACATTCAGTGGCCTGCAAACATGACAGTTTCATGAAGCTGATGACACCAGCTTTTTCAGAAATTACCCTAAAATAAGAAGTCATAATGTTATACTTACAGAAGGACATATTACAATCTCGACTCACTGCACGCTTATTAGTAAACCTATGTCAGTCAAAACATCAACTGCACCATAATTTTTGCAAGAGCTGAATTCTTGATCCGGCTCTTGTACTCATTATACTGTGTCTGGTGAGTACGCTTTGGAATGTAATGAGAGCAGTGTCCTTTGAGATTTGACTCAAGTACTGTAAATAACTTAATAAAGCTTTTTCAGGGGAGAATTTTTTCATTACAACACAGTTATGACTAATAAGCTTCCTCATGCTCATAATCACATGAGGATTTTAGGGCTACTAAAACACTAATCATTTAATGACTGTGTCATTACATAGTGAATTCTGCTGCCACACACGTAACTGACCTAAATCTTCGCTCGTATAAAGAATAAATTGCAGTGTGAAATCTGCTTTGGCAAAGTAGTTAAAATGCACCGTTCCTTCATATTTGATCAAACATTAAACAGAAAAGTCCAAAGTCCAATGGTTCTCAAAATAGTTAAATAGAACTGAACTGTACGTAAAAAATGTAGTATTTGAAAAGTAAAAAAATTAATGTACTGGACTTAAAAGTTTTAAAAGGCTGTATTCAGAGCAGCCTACTGCAAGCTTCATTCTAAATATTGTATGTTTGATTGTATTTCACATTTTAAATGTTGTAAATTGTATTTTTATTGAATTCAGTGATTTTTTCATGAAACACTAGCTGTACTCGTAGCACACGGTTCTTTGAGATAAATTTCATAACATCATGAAAACTGCAGAACGAGATATTATTTTTGGTCCATCGATCTCAAACTCTGTTATGAACACATAACATGATCCAAATAAAACAGTGACTTGTGATCAATGTACAACACCCGGTCATCTAACGCTTCAGTGGAGGTCATCGCTCACCTTCCTCATCATGTGAGCGGCGGCCTGCCATCCCCGTGTGCCTATGTGCTTGTTGAAGGAGATGTTGAGGTGCGTGGCCGACTCGTAGTACTCAATCATGTCAAACAGAGCAGAGGCGCCCTGAGGAGCAGTGTCAGGGAACAAAAAGAAAAAGGGAAATGTTAACAATTAACCAACAGGGTGGCATTAGCTGAGTTTCCAGGATTTTGGAGGTTGATGACAGATGCGGACAAAACACTAGCGGACCAAAATGCAAAGGTTAGGATTGATGACCAGTTTAACTGTTTTTATACTTGGATTATTTTTACATCTTAAAGTCATTTTAAGTAAATACATTTCTCTATTTGGCAGCAGAGGGTGCAAGTAATTAAAAATTCTGACTACACTGTAAAAACGATAACTAGTATTTGTTGATCTCATTACAGTTTTCAAGCTAAACTGACTCAGAAATCAACCTTTCCATTTACAACCTACGAAAACTTGTCTGCCCAACAAATTTCTGTCGTTGTCCTAAGATTTTCTAAATAGCACAACAAATATCGACTTTTGAGTCGATTTTTTGAGTGAAGTAAGGAGCCAATGGGAAACCCCCTAACATTACTGAAGTGCACATGCGCACACGGTCTGAACCCGTTTGAACTCGACCGAGCGGCGAACTCACCTTCTACTGAACCTGAGCCCTGTGATGGTAGTCCGTCAACAATTTCTTTACTGAAACCCCGAAGAAAACTTCACCAAACGTGGACAGTTGGATGTGAACTGAATTGTTTCGACCATTACGGATTTTTGCCTGGTCTGCAGTTTGACTGTAGCGTTGAAACTTTCTTCTGGACAGAAGCAGGAGCGGACAACCATTTTGCTCGAGCAGGTAAGCTAACTAAGATATTTCCAACCCTTCACCTACTTCTATGCTCAGGTTTTATTTCAAAGCATCAGCCTAGCTCGTTCGACCCCCGCAAAAAGTAATGTTTGATACTGTTAAATGTTAATCATGTCTGAAATTCAGATACAGACTTTCATCACTAAATGGCGCTATTTCAGACTGGCTTTTTTACTGCAGGTCTGCCGTACTAAAGCTTATTAGCTTATTACCCGTTTGGTAACGGGTTTATTGTTATCCATGTGTGGAGATATGATGTTAAGATTGACCAACAAACAAACTCCCATCCATGTAAGCTATGCAGGTGCAGGCAGGCGTCGTCATGCAGACGCCTTCATGGGTCGGTGTATGGCAGACGTGCGCAAATTATATGACAGTGATGTAAATAAGGCTATGTTCAAACAGCAGGCTTTAATGCTCAAATTAGGTTTTTTCTGCGAGTTCGTTCACATTTCCAATTAATTGATACTTGTAAGTGATCTCCCGTTTGAACCACATACGACACAATTGCCCCGCATGCGCAGAAGAGGACACGACGACGTCACACATAGTTCTGACTTTGCATTTTGTAAAAAGTACACTACGTTACCATACTAATTGAAATGATTGTTTCCCACTGAATACTCTTTAGACATCCAAAATTGTGTCCCACCGAAAGACAGCAGCACTGAGAGGCAGGCCCATTTTCCTCCGAGAAGATGCAACAAAGGTTTTCCTGAAGTGCTTGGTAAGTACAGAAAAAGTAATGCAAGGAAAACTAACTCCCATGAGTTTTAAAGGATGAGTTCATCCAAAATGGAAACATAAACCTCCTCAGTGCAGTCCACATAATTTGATGGCGAGGATTGCAGTTCTCTATAACTCTCGCTCCCTTTTTTTCTGCTGAGAAGCAGCTGGGCATTTTTGGTGGGTGTTCAGGCACGGGGAGAACATGCAAACTCCACACAGGCGGGGGCCGGGGATTGAACCCCGGTCCTCAGAACTGTGAGGCTGACGTTCTAACCAGTCGTCCACCGTGCCGCCGGAAACCGGAGTACCCGGAGAAACCCACACAGGCACAGGGAGAACATGCAAAGTCCACACTGGCGAGGCCAGATTTGAACCAGGGTCTTCAGAACTGTGAGGCAGATGTGCTAACCAGTCGTCCACCGTGCCGCCAGCAAGACCATTTAGAGATTTAAAAATAAATAAAAGAATCTTTAAATGTATTCTAAAATGCACAGGCAGCCAGTGGAGGGAGACCAGGACCGGAGTTATGTGCTCCCTCTTACGTACTCCAGTAAGGAGGCAAGCAGCAGCATTTTGAGCCAACTGGAGACATTTAAGGGAGGACTGGCTAAGTCCAAAATAAAGGGAGGACTGGCTCTCCTCTGCAAAATAAAATGCATTACAGTAGTGCAGCCGAAATCAACAACAACAACAACACACACAACACAATAACAACAATAACAAATAAAAAAGGCATGAATTACGGTTTCTAAGTGCTCTTGTGTAAGGAAAGGTTTTACCTTTGCCAGTTGCCTAATGTTAAAGAAGCTGGATTTGACTACTGCGCCCATTTGCCGTTACAATTTAAAATCACTGTCCATTTTATAACCCAAGTTTGAAACTGTTGCCTTTGCGTATTGTGTCAAAGGGCCCAAGTCAACAAGTGAGGGTTTACAAGAGGCAGAAGAGAAATAAAAGCAAAGTAAACTTGACATGCTTCTGCTCAGGGTCAAATTGCATTTGTCCCTGTGTTTTTACCGGGATGATACTGAGTATACATGTGTGTTCATCTTCAGGGTGGTTGAAAATGAGTCACATCCAATTCAACAGCAGTCCACCCTGTCTGGTTCTAAAGGACACCTTTCCAAAATGTACATCCTCACATATCACTTCTGAGACACCAACAGGAAGTGTCTATCTCTTCCTCATCACACCATCTAAATCTGATGAACTCATCCTCTTCAATAGATTAATTTGCTATGCTGCCTTCCCCTTTCCTTATTCCCCCGCTTCTTATTTCAGTGGCACTCATCCATCTCAGGCTGAGGTGAGGTTATTTGGTGACTCATGCAGAGGCCTCATTCCCATTCCTGGGGCTTAGGCCTGCACTGGGTGAAGAGGGGCATTTGCATTTTCTGCTTCCGCTGAAAAGGTTACGACTGGTTTGTTGGCTGTCTGTGTTTATTTGCAGGGTAAAGGTTTTAAGGGCATCTGAAAAAAATAGCAAGCAGCAATTAAAGTGACTTTTTCCTGCCAGTGCAACCTCGGTCTGACTGCAAGCACAACTTGTTTCTGCGACAGAAAATAAACCTCACACTGTGTACAGTATATTTACTGTCTTGTGACAAGATCCATCCTTCAGGTCCACACTACAGTGGAGTCTCTTAACTGCCTGCAGCCTCATTGGTATTTACACAAGGGGGATGAGGTATAATCAGACATCCAGTGTCACACACACGACATCTCAGTATATGTGTTAAGAAATAAAGATGTTTTATTCTTACGTCTTCATCTAAGTTGGTCTGCTCCAGGTCTATCACTTTAAACTGGACTCTCTTCAAAACCTCTTCCAGGGACTCACACGCCTTGTACTCCAACTTTTCACCTGCACGAAAACGAACAAGGTCAGTGTATCATTTTGCAAAGGGACAAAATCGTTCGACACTAGCAAATCATGTGGGACTTTATCTTAGTGAAACTACAGAACCACAAATGGAATTCATTGCGACAAAGGTCTGGCTGCTCAGTAAAATATAATCAATAGAATTCATTAAAATTTTAATTACACGCACAATTTAATTTTACCAATCAGATGTCATCTTCCTTTGCCTCTCCATTTTGTCTGCCTATCAGGTGTCTTCAAAGGGTGATTAGTTTCACTTTATACTTGATTTGACAACTAATTATATTGAAATGTCACTTCGATATTGTATATACAGTAGGGCTGCAGATTTTGAATATTTTTAGAGTTGATTACTGTACTGTCTGTCTCATCGATTAAACGGTTAAAAATCAATTTTTCATTATTAAACAACAAAAATATGCATGTGAGATCCAAGTGCTATTGTTGTCCACTTGAGATGGCCTTCACCACATTTCACGCTACAATATCTGTGACTTTGTGTGTGTGTGTGGCTTAAAAAGATGTGCTAACCAGTCGTCCACCATCGAATAGATTATCAAATTAATCAATAACGATTTTTGATATTGGATTAGTTTAGAAAATTGTCCAAATCCTTAGACTTCCAGCCTAAATATTAAGTAAATATGAAATTATTTATAATTATGATAAAGTAAATATTAATAACTATTATAAAAAATGAACTAGACTGATTATTTGTGCGTTTCATCAAAATAAGACATTTATAAACATCTTTTACTTTGGAAAACAATTCTCAACATTTTTGCCTACTTTCTTACGTTACGGACCAAACCAGTAACTGAATCGTAATCAATTTAGGTTGGTACATATTCTGCACTGTCAATCTGAAATAATGTCCTATTTTTGAATAAAGGGATGGAAATCTTATGTTTTTTAAAATCCAATTAATTGATTAATTGAAAAACAATAATCAACAGATTAAACAATTATTAAGCCTTAGTAGTAACAGTCTGTGTGGAAAAATAATTGTGACGCTTCAAGGACTTTTTTTTGTAATTGAATTATTCGAGTTATTGGAGTAATCATTTAAGCCGTAATGTACGGTCAATAAAGATTTTTATATTTTACATTATTTCCTATGGCAAAAAAAAAAAGTTGGAAGTCCAGTCGGGTCACAGAATGGATGTGTCTGACTTTGGAGTTTTCACCGTAATGTCGAGGTTGTCAAATATAAATGCGTCATAAGTCATAAAGTGATATTGTGACAGTCTGCATACTTTTAGGTGCTTACCTTTTAGATCCAAGCATTCGTTTCGCTGGGTCAGGTCTTTAAGTTCCTGCAATAATTTTTAAAAAAGCAGCGTAAGTGAGACAGAATACTTTATGAAATCACATCCTGTGTTGCACATTTTGAAACATCTCCATACCACACAAGCCACTGACAAAAAACAAATCCAAACAAACTTCCTCTTATGTAATCCGAGACAGACATTTGCTTGATCTGGTGCTTTCCTGTTCAGTTTTTATACGTGCATGTCACTGTAAATGTTACTGGTTCCCCTCGTTAGCAGTCAGTGAACTCTATCATAGACGAGGTTGTCAGGTAGCGCATCGCACATCAAACAAAACTAATTTTTTCCTCCTGCCCTGGTGATACACACAACCACGCAAACAGCGGGAGTGCTGCCCTCGAAACTATGTGCCAGAAAATAGTTGGCCCTCTATCCCACTCACCATGAACTCCATAACCTCTGCCCCATGCCACGCTGCCAGTAATTATCTGTGCCTGCCTGAACGTGCTGACGGCCTCCCTGCATGACTCAACAGGTCCTGATTAGCTCAGAAGATGTCACAAAACAAATATCCAACGGCATATTAGGTCAATGACATATTACATGACCACCTAAATTATTAAATTAGCTAACAAGATGTCTGTGTAGTCATGGTAACATAGGTGTAAAGGCCAGCACAGTGGAAGTAATTCTCCAGCCATCCATTTTCTATGCTGCTTATCCTCTTTGGGTGAGGGTGAACCAAAGCCATAAGTCACAAAATGTATTATATTTTCCAGGTTTTAGTATAAAGCAGTCAACTCCTTAAAGGTGTGTGCATTAAGAATGTTAAAAAGCACTATGAAGATATCGACTTGTCTACACTTCTGTATATTACACTATGCGCCCACCACACATCATCAATGACTAAGTGGTATTTGATTTTGTATAACTCTCACCCTGGTCAGGGTCGCAGCGAGGTAGCTGACCCTAGACTGGTCGCCAGTCAATCACATGGCACATGTATAATAGATGTACAAACCATTCACACTCAGATTCACAGATTTAGACCAGCGGTCCAAAACCACCCGGTTGCTGAATGGTAACGGTCCGTGAGCCAAGTGGTACCAAGCCGTACAGAGAAACTGAACAAAAACTATTTTATTCACCATCAGAGTCTGAAAGAAGTCTTATTTTTAAATATTAAGTGAATCCGGCTGTGCCTGTGTGATAAGTAAGCTCACAAGCTAGTAACAATGAGATAAATGTCTTTGGAGAGCTTCTTCGGTAAAGGCCAAACAAGAAGGAAGCGCCCAGAACTTCCAAGAAAAAGAAAGCTCCATTTAAGTACAATATCAGTAGTCTTGTTTAAAATGTGTTCATCGCTACAGGTGATTCTCCTGCGCCAAGCCTGCCCTAGCTAATATGTGCCGACAGGCATGAATGACGAAATGAAGGGTTTATAACGGCCCCCAAAAAGGCACTGACTGTTGTATTTTAATAACTTCATTTTATTTGTTGCTTGCTGTCAAAATATGGATTTATGTAAAACTGGTAATTGGCACAAACAAGGCTGGGAACAGTTAATTCGGATTACGATGATGGTTGAATTTATAAAGTGCATGCTCTCAATGATGCCTCCAATTGCTTCAAGACACGATCAACCAACAGAATTAATCAACTGATTAATTTGCCCACAACTAGTTAGAATTATACTGAAAACACTGCCCGTAAAGTACAATGTTTTATAAAGTCAACAGTTTGGCACTGCAGCGATTCATTTATTACCGGTATATGAAACGTTGTTTCTAAATATGCAGCCCTATGGGGGGCACAAGTCAGTGCAAAATGTAGGCCGGTCCCAAGCCCGGATAAATGCAGAGGGTTGCGTCAGGAAGGGCATCCGGCTTAAAACCTTGCCAAACAAATATGAGCGTTCATCCAAAGAATTCCATACCGGATCGGTCGTGGCCCGGGTTAACAACGTCCGCCACCGGCGCCGTCAACCTGCAGGGCGCTGTTGGAAATTCAGCTACTGTGGGTCGAAGTCGAAGTCAAAGAAGAAGAAGAAGAAGAAGAAGAAGAGGTGGAAAGCGGGTTCTTCGGCAGAAAGAGAAGAGGAAAACACAGAGCCTAGAACTGAATGTGGGGACTTTGAATGTTGGGACTATGACAGGAAAATCTCGGGAGTTGGTTGACATGATGATTAGGAGAAAGGTTGATATATTGTGTGTCCAGGAGACCAGGTGGAAAGGCAGTAAGGCTAGAAGTTTAGGGGGAGGGTTTAAATTATTTTACCATGGTGTAGATGGGAAGAGAAATGGAGTCGGGGTTATTTTAAAAGAAGAGTTGGCTAAGAATGTCTTGGAGGTGAAAAGAGTATCAGATCGAGTGATGAGGCTGAAATTTGAAATTGAGGGTGTTATGTGTAATGTGATTAGTGGCTATGCCCCACAGGTAGGATGTGACCTAGAGGTGAAAGAGAAATTCTGGAAGGAGCTAGATGATGTAGTTCTGAGCATCCCAGACAGAGAGAGAGTCGTAATTGGTGCAGATTGTAATGGACATGTTGGTGAAGGTAATAAGGGTGATGAAGAAGTGATGGGTAAGTACGGTATCCAGGAAAGGAACTTGGAGGGACAGATGGTGGTAGACTTTGCAACAAGGATGCAAATGGCTGTAGTGAACACTTTTTTCCAGAAGAGGCACGAACATAGGGTGACCTACAAGAGTGGAGGTAGAAGCACACAGGTGGATTACATCTTGTGCAGACGATGTAATCTGAAGGAGGTTACCAACTGTAAGGTAGTGGTAGGGGAGAGTGTGGCTAGACAGCATAGGATGGTGGTGTGTAAAATGACTCTGGTGGTGGGGAGGAAAATTAGGAAGACAAAGGCAGAGAAGAGAACCATGTGGTGGAAGCTGAGACAGGACGAGTGTTGTGCAGCTTTTCGGGAAGAGGTGATACAGGCTCTCGGTGGACGGGAAGAGCTTCCAGAAGACTGGACCACTGCAGCCAAGGTGATCAGAGAAGCAGGCAGGAGAGTACTTGGTGTATCTTCTGGCAGGAAAGGAGAGAAGGAGACTTGGTGGTGGAACCTCACAGTACAGGAAATCATACAAGGAAAACGGTTAGCTAAGAAGAAGTGGGACACTGAGAGGACCGAGGAGAGGCGAAAGGAATACATTGAGATGCGACACAGGGCAAAGGTAGAGGTGGCAAAGGCAAAACAAGAGGCATATGATGACATGTATGGCAGGTTGGACACTAAAGAAGGAGAAAAGGATCTATACAGGCTGGCTAGACAGAGGGATAGAGATGGGAAGGATGTGCAGCAGGTTAGGGTGATTAAGGATAGAGATGGAAATATGTTGACTGGTGCCAGCAGTGTGCTAGGTAGATGGAAAGAATACTTCGAGGAGTTGATGAATGAGGAAAATGATAGAGAAGGGAGAGTAGAAGAGGCAAGTGTGGTGGACCAGGAAGTGGCAATGATTAGTAAGGGGGAAGTTAGAAAGGCATTAAAGAGAATGAAAAATGGAAAGGCAGTTGGTCCTGATGACATTCCTGTGGCGGTATGGAAGCATCTAGGAGAGGTGGCTGTGGAGTTTTTGACCAGCTTGTTCAATAGAATTCTAGTGCGTGAGAAGATGCCTGAGGAATGGAGGAAAAGTGTACTGGTGCCCATTTTTAAGAACAAAGGTGATGTGCAGAGCTGTGGCAACTATAGAGGAATAAAGTTGATGAGCCACACAATGAAGTTATGGGAAAGAGTAGTGGAGGCTAGACTCAGGACAGAAGTGAGTATTTGCGAGCAACAGTATGGTTTCATGCCTAGAAAGAGTACCACAGATGCATTATTTGCCTTGAGGATGTTGATGGAAAAGTACAGAGAAGGTCAGAAGGAGCTACATTGTGTCTTTGTAGATCTAGAGAAAGCCTATGACAGAGTACCCAGAGAGGAACTGTGGTACTGCATGCGGAAGTCTGGAGTGGCAGAGAAGTATGTTAGAATAATACAGGACATGTACGAGGGCAGCAGAACAGCGGTGAGGTGTGCTGTCAGTGTGACAGAAGAATTTAAGGTGGACGTGGGACTGCATCAGGGATCAGCCCTAAGCCCCTTCCTTTTTGCAGTGGTGATGGATAGGCTGACAGATGAGGTTAGACTGGAATCCCCGTGGACCATGATGTTTGCAGATGACATTGTGATCTGCAGTGAAAGCAGGGACCAGCTGGAGGAACAGTTAGAAAGATGGAGGCATGCACTGGAAAGAAAGAAAGAAGAAGAAAGAAGAAGAAGAAGATTAGCCGAAGTAAAACAGAATATATGTGCATGAATGAGAGGGGTGGTGGGGGAAGAATGAGGCTACAGGGAGAAGAGATGGCAAGGGTAGAGGACTTTAAATACTTGGGGTCAACCGTCCAGAGCAATGGTGAGTGTGGTCAGGAAGTGAAGAAACAGGTCCAAGCAGGTTGGAACGGGTGGAGGAAGCTGTCAGGTGTGTTATGTGACAGAAGAGTCTCTGCTAGGATGAAGGGCAAAGTTTATAAAACAGTGGTGAGGCCAGCCATGATGTATGGATTAGAGACAGTGGCACTGAAGAGAAAACAGGAAGCAGAGCTGGAGGTGGCGGAAATGAAGATGTTGAGGTTCGCTCTCGGAGTGACCAGGTTGGATAAAATTAGAAATGAGCTCATCAGAGGGACAGCCAAGGTTCGATGTTTTGGAGACAAAGTTAGAGAGAGCAGACTTCAATGGTTTGGACACGTCCAGAGGAGAGAGAGTGAGTATATTGGTAGAAGGATGATGAGGATGGAGCTGCCAGGCAAGAGAGCTAGAGGAAGACCAAAGAGAAGGTTGATGGATGTCGTGAGGGAAGACATGATGGCAGTTGGTGTTTGAGAGGAGGATGCAGGAGATAGGCTCTCATGGAAAAGGATGACGCGCTGTGGCGACCCCTAACGGGACAAGCCGAAAGGAAAAGAAGAAGAAGATATGAAACGTTGTTTCTAAATATGACAAAATGGAGGTGAACCAGCATTCAAGGGGGATTGTGTTCGACCTCAGAAGTGCCACTGTCTAGCATACATATGATGCCTGTATATAAAATCATTTGTTTCTTTGGGATTCTTATAACAAGGGCAGAAGACTGGTGGGAGTTGCAGTGGCAAAGGCATTCAACATGCAGCTGCTAAACAGTCATCCTTATAAACAGCTAGAGAGATAAACTTGCCTGAAATGCACATATCCTGTAGGGTGCATGGCAAGCTGCTGCATGCATTATGTAGTCTTAAGAGTGCATTTAGCGAGAAAGCGGATGGGTCTGATAAGAGGACTGAACTCTACTTCCAAAAACCCTACAACCAACAGTTCTGTCTGTCTTGTTTACATGGCTGCTCACTGAAGTCATGACTCAGCACAAATAAAAAAACAAAAAAGCTGTTTGGAAGAAATGCCAAATATCACCAATATGACTAATAAACAAAAATGAGCGCATAATAAAAAAAATAAAATAAAAGGTAAAACTGCAGTAATGATTCCTCATAAGATGACAGGAAGACGGGAATAAAGGAGGGGCTGGTGATACGGGCCGCCATACTGGGCCAGTGGAAATGTACCCAGACCATAAAGTGAAAGCATGAGCATCAGCTTAGCAGTGCAATGTGTTTTTCCTCAAGTAGCTGTGATGTTAACTCTCAGCTGACCAGGCGTGCAGGTATTCCTTTGTTGAGTCTCTCGACCTACCCGTACCTGTCTAGAACTCATTCTTCAATGGTTCCCACTGAGGTACAGACCTTGTAACCTGATGTGGGTAGTAATGCGCTACATTAACTTTTACTTATCCCATTTTTGGGATAAATTGTACTTGTCAGAGTAGTTTTACTTCAAAATACTTTTTACTTTTACTTTAATATTTTTGTTAAGAATAAACTTTTTATTCTGTTACAATACAACAACTTTTATTTTTATTAATCTATTATTGCTTGTGCGTTCTACCTTTTGCTTTGTTGGAGACTTGCCTTGGGCATTGTCTGTTTCACCAATGCAACAGAACTACTAAGGACATTGACTTCATTTGACCAATGAAACGGAGCCAGGCAGTCACATGGCCATACAATATGTCCCCGTGGCCTCACACAGAAGCAAAGTTAAAAAAGAACAACGTAATCCCCGCTTTGTGACCGTAAACAAAAACTGAATTTAAGACAATTTGCCTTACTTTTTTATGTCATTAAATATAACATTTATTACCGTTTCAGTTAAAGTGATATTGTTTGGCGATGTCTGAATTTGCACATTACCTTTTTATGTTGTCTAGTTGACCTTCATGCTTTCTTTTAAAAATAAATTAATTAAAAGATACTCACCAGTTACTTAGTACTTGAATAGTTTCCCCCCCCCCCACTTACTTACACTTAGTTTTACTCAGGTAATTATTTGAAAGACTAAGTTTTACTTTTAAAGTAACAGTAATCTAACGAGTACAATTCGTGGCTACTCTACCCACCTCTGCTTGTAAATAAGGCAGAAACTGCAAAAAAAAAAACTGATTCAAACCCACAGTGATCATGTCTGCAAATTTCACGTACAAAGGCAATCCTCGCCCCACTGGATTTGAGGAGCTGCTCCTACAGAGGGATTATGGGACACATGACTGCTGGCTAAACCACAAGACAAGGCTGCAAAAGGAAAGAGGAGACAAGAAACAGTCTTTCTGCTGGGCTATCAGTGCCCTATCTAATGGTAAATAATCACAACAGGGAAGAAAGGTTTTGTGTTAATTTTCACAAGTATAATTGACAACAGATTTTTGTTTCCTTCCTGGTTGTAGTGTAGAATGTGTGTGTGTGTGTTGGGGATCTTATTTTTGTGGTGAACTGTGCCTCACCTGAATCTGTTTCAACACTTTGGGAATGGGTTTACAGTTGAGCTTCTGACAGGCCTGTTTATACGAAGACAGGATGTCGTCCACCGTCACATTCTGGGCTGGTAACGCACAAAATAATACAATTTAGATTTAGTTTACATTGAAGTGTGAAAAGTTAAGAGTTTCCATACATCGAACCTATCTATCAGAGACACATACCTGTACAGTCCACTCCAAAACTATTGGAACGGCAAGGTCAATTCCTTTGTTTTTGTTGTATACTGAAGACATTTGGGTTTCAGATCAAAAGATGAATATGAGACAAAAGTCAGAATTCCAGCTTTTATTTAATGGTATTTACATCTAGATGTGTTAATTCAGGACAGAACAGCTTTTGTTTGAAGCCAACCACTTTTCATATAAGCAAAAGTATTAGAACATACATTATTAAATTAACTTGCGTGAATAACATTTAATATTTGGCTGCATAACCCTTACTTGCAATAACTGATATCCATGCTCTATTGGGTTAAGGTCTGGTAATTGACGTGGCCAGTCTAAAACCTTCCACTTTTCCCCCCTGATGAAGTCCTTTGTTGTGTTGGCAGTGTGTTTTGGGTCATTGTCTTGTTGCATGATGAAGCTTCTCCGGATTAGTTTGGAGGCATTTTTTCGTAAATTGCCAGACAAAATGTTTTTTTAGATTTCAGAATTCATTCTGCTGCTATCATCATGAGTTACATCTTCAATAAAGACGAGTCAGCCTGCTTTCCATTACTAAAGGCACACACTGACAACAATGTTAGGTATTTACTATCGATTATGTGCATGTGAGGTTCAAGCATTTTTTTTTATCCACTTGGCATTTGCATCATCATGTTCTATTGTACTCTGACTTAGGCGTGTGTGGCTTTATACCCACATACTAAAGAGGCCTGGGTTGGATATGAAAAAATAAAATAGTAATTGTACTGTTTACATTGACAAAAAAATTCAGATACAGTGGCTGAAATAAGTATTTAACATGTCCCCATTTTTCTCACTAAATACAGACTTTCCAAAAACTTAGAATATCATGGAAAACTTTGTTTATTTCCAAAATTCCATTGAAAAAGTTTAACTTTCATAGATTATTGATCCAGGGCCCACAATTTAAACAATTTCAAGTATTTATTTATTTTTTTACATAATTACAAAAGTTAAAACACCAATGACCTCTAGGGGGCATTCAAGGATTGGCCACTGACATAAGTTTAGGTCAAATGAACATTACAACTGACAGAAAGAATGGGTGCTAACTTACTGCAATTAAATTACTTAAATAAATACTCTTAATGACTTGCTTACTTTAACTTTCTCACTGTCCCAGCTATATGTTGTCCAGAGTTTGAGTCCGTTTGACCCGCCCCCACGCTGTATTGCTTCAACAAGTCATGCTCCTCGAGTGCATTCTTCAGGTGCTCGATCAAATTTGTGTTGAAGCATTTAGATGACGTTCCCCACAACGTACTTCAGTTGTGCACAGACTGCAAATAACTTACGTGTTGTTTGTATGAGACACCGGAAAATACTCCCATACCGACGACGTGTTTTTTCATCGACAAGATTGAAAAAACTTTATTGGCCGTCAATTTCAGTACTGCGCAACAAGACACGTGACAAGGCTAAAAATAAATTAGCTTTTGGATTCATACGCGACGAAGATGTCTTGTGCGGAGACGATTGATGATGTCATTGATTGGATCGGCGACTTATGACATGAAAGCCGAGCGGCATAAAATGCAAATTATTGGCCGATACCGATAATGCCAATCTGATCGGTGTAAAGTCTATTTTTAAACTGAGTGTCACACACTAATCATCTACTAAACTCAAAGCACCTGCACAGGTTTCCCAAGGTGTCATTAAATTGCTTCAGTTTGGTTCAATCTGGGGAAGACTGCACACTTGACAACTGGCCTGAAGACCATCATTGGTAAACTCCATAGGATAGGTAAGTCACACAAGTTCATAGTTAAGGAGGCTGGCTGTTCACAGAGTGCAGTGTCCAAGCATATCAATGAAAAGTCTAGTGGAAGGACAAAATGTGGCAGGAGAAGATACACCAGCAAAAGAGATAACTTTGGGCTTCAGTGGATTATCAAACAGAGAAGATTCAAGAATCGAGCAGAGATCCAGAAAGAATGGAATGAGGCGGGAGTCACAGCGTCAAAAAACACCACATTCAGACGCATCTGGGAGATGGGTTACAACTGTCGGGTTCCTTGAGTCAAGTCACTTCTGAGCCTGAGCAAACGTAGGAAGCGTCTCAACTGGGCCAAAGAGAAGAAGTACTGAACTGTTGGCCAGTGGTCCAAGGTCCTCTTTTCCGATAAAGGTGTGCCTTTCATTCGGGAATCAAGGTCCAAGGGTTTGGAGGAAGACGGGTGAGGAACTGAACCCAAGCTGCTTGCGTCAGTCATGATTTGGGGTGCAATGTCCAGTACAAGTTTTGGTAAACTCTGCTTTCTTATATCCAAGGTCACTGCAAGAGTCTACCAGAATGTTTTAGAGGACTTCATGATTCCTTCTGCTGAGGGTCTGTATGGAGATGCAGATTTCATCTTACGCCACCAAAACCTGGTTTGATGCTCATGCCATCACAGCGCTTGACTGGCCAGCCAACTCGCCGGATCTAAATCCTATTGAATATTGATGGTATATTATCAAGAGGAAAATGAGGGGCACCAAACCCCAAAACAAAGAACTGACAGCAAGCATCAAGGAAAGCTGGGCTTCCATAACTCCCAGGCAATGCCACAGGCTGATTGCTTCAATGCCACGGTGCATCGAGGCAGTGATTAAAGCAAAGGGATTCCCAACAGAGTATTGAAGATTAACATATCGTTTTGAAAACACCATATTTTGATTGATTTGATGTGACCCTAATTTAGTTTTTTTTTCTACAAAAACTGAGAAGTAAATGGTGATTTTCTTCACAGTATTATTATTATTATATTTTTGGAATTCCTGATTTCGTCGGTTTTATGAGCTGGAAGCCCAAATTATGTAAAAATAAACCAAGAAATACTTGAAATTGTTTAAATTGTGAACCCTGAATCTATAATCTATGAAAGTTTAACTTTTTTAATGGAATTACGGAAATAAATAAACTTTTCCATGATATTAAAATTGTTGGAAAGGGTCTGTAGATTTCCAAAGGTGCTATTGACATGAAAATTTCACCAGATGTTGGGAACAACCCAAGTAATCCATACATATAAAGAAAGTAGAACAAATAAGATCAGAAATGACATGTAATAATGTGAAATGACACAGGGAAAAAGTATTGAACATGCCAACTGGTATTTATTTGATACGTTGTACAAAAACCTTTGTTTCCAATGACAGATTCAATACGCCTCCTGTATGAAGAAACTATTCGCATGCATTGCTCTGGTGTGATTTTGGTCCATTCCTCCACACAAGTAATCTTCAAATCTTGAAGGTTCTCTGGGCTTCTTTTATGGACCTTGAGTTTCAGTTCTTTCCATAGATTTTTAATTGGATTCAAGTCAGGTGATTGGCTGGGCCATTCTAGCAGCTTTATTTTTTTTCTTTGAAACCAATTGAGCGTTTCCTTTGCGGTATGTTTTGGATCATTATCCTGCTGAAATGTCAACCCTCGTTTCATTTTCATCATCCTCGTAGATGGCAGCAGATTTCCACCAAGAATGTCTCGGTGGATTTGCACATTCATTCTTCCTTCAATAATGTGTTTACCAGTGCCATTTTCTGAAAAGCAGCCTCACACCATCATGTTCCCACCTCCGAACAGCACTGTTGGTATGGTGTTTTTAGGGTGATGTGCAGTGCCATTTCTTCTCCAAACATGGTGTGCATTATGGCATCCAAACAGTTCAGTTTTGCTCTCATCATGTGTTGAATACTTTTTCCTTGTTATTTCACATTATTACTCAAAACTTAATTTCTAATCTTATTTTTTGTACTTTCTTTGTATGTATGGATTACTTGGGTTGTTCCCAACATCTGGTGAAACTTGAATGTCAATAGCACCTTTGAAAATATATTTAGTGAGAAAAATGGTGACGTGTTAAATACTTATTTCAGCCGCTGTACGTCAGATTGGGGGGGATGGGAATTGATCTACAGTGTGTGAACACAGTCTAAAAGTTTAGAGTTGCCTGGCTGTTAACTGTCTGTGTTTTGAGTTGCCCCAACTTAGGCTTTCTACAGAAATTTGGTGCGTGCAACTGTCGGTGTGGAAAATGATCCCTGTGAAACATCAAGTGCAGAGATTTTGCTTTAACCATATTTCAACTGAATTATTTGTGCTAGTCGATTAACTGTTTCAACCCTACTGCTGAGTATTATTATCTTTATAAATGTTTAACGTAGCTCTCTATGAATCTCATATTGGGCAGGTGAATCAAAGGAATAACATTCAGTTTTAGTGTGACTCAGTATTTTTATTAATTATGTTTATTAATAGGCTATAGACAAGGAGTGTCAGTATGGCTTTGTTGAGGCATAAATGTTTGGACAATAATGGTGGTGATGGGGGGGGGGGGGGGTTCAGAAAAGACAAGTTTAAATCCACCACTTCAGAGCTGTAGTCATGATGGTACAATTCCCTGACTCATGCTGTCAAATCATTGTGTTTCCTCCATTGTTTTATTTTTGTGCTCGGTAGTTCTGTGAGCTATGATTGCGGCACAGTTGGGGAAAAAAAGAAGAAAAAAAAAAATATTAAAAATGAGCTTAGGCTGGAACATAGAGAATTGTAAGACTAACACTTTTGAAGAATGTCGACCGTTAAGAGTTTCTGGCAGAATGAGTGCTCTCTTGACCATAGAGGATCAGAAACTGGAACCTGTTTTAGAGTTTCCCCAAGTCCTCTAAGAAGAAAGTATTGTATTGTCTGTGTGGGGGAGGTTAGTCATTGCTCGTATCCCAGTCTATGCTGGGGCTAAATCCAATCAGCTGACTTGGAAACATTCAAACTTGCTGCTTTGGTTGAGAGGAGGTGGCAGAAAGAACAGAAAAGACAAAAAAATATGATAGGTATCTTGCAATATGGATTAGTTGGAAATAGCATGATGCACTGAATGACTGTGGTTAAGACAAACATGCCTGCTGCTTGTGTGACAGCTCTACTTTCAGTGGCAGTCAGCATTTTGCATCGTCTCGCCATGGTGAGACTTTGTCTGCCCCAACTTAGTCTACTCCATCTCCTTTCCACTGTTTTCCTGACAGTGCTATCTGTCATTCTACTCATTCGAAGTTCAACCACTTAAAGCTGAAACCAAAGAGCAGTCAAGACCTAGAACAAACACAAAGCTGTAGTCATGATGAATGGGTCGGCAAACTCGAGACAACCAAGTTTGCAAGAGTTTCATCAAAAACATGCAAGACGATGTATAGTTGAGTTAAGAGTTTCATGTTTTATGGCGAGTCATGAAACTGCTGCCATCCTGACAAAAACCTTTTTTTTGCACTTTAGCATCACCCATCTGTCTAGTATAGTATATAAATGGTATACCCTCACAATACTGCAACTCGTTCGTTGCGCCTGCTATATCGCAGATTTTTAAGTGATCGTTTTTTATGGAGTTGAGCGCCTTCTGTGTAGGACCACATTGTGTCGCAACACACAGCACAGAGGCCTACTGGTAGAGATGCAGTGGATTCAAACCAAAAAGAAGAGGACACGACTTTAGTGTCATGCGGTACCAGGTTTTGCCGTTTTAATATTTCTACAGAGCAGAGAGAATATATCCCTGTGAGTATTGTTGTATGCTGTTTGTATGTGTTACTGCTCCGTGTGTGTTAAAGAAGCAATTGTTTGAAGGTTTATAACTACCGTAACATCTATGCTAATTTCCATTAGTACATCTATGGTGTGTCACATAATATTTTATGTTAGCATTAAACTAGTTGAATCTTATTCAACATAATTTTATGGATTGGTTGAATATTTTGGTGTTTAAACATACAACAAAAATTCAATTGGGAGTGATAAACTGCTGAAAGCAAGCCCCCTTTGCTTCTTATTTGGATAACAGTGCAAGTGAGAGAGTGAGAAAGTGCCCTCAGGAAAGATTTAAAAAGTGTGTTTTAATAAGTTTTAAGTTGTTTACTAACTTTAAATGTATTAAAAGAGTGGCAGAGGGATAAACAAAAACATTTTTATATGGTGTCTATGTTGCAAACATATCCCCCAGGACAAACAGGTGTTCTTAGTATATCCAGTTAGGTCCATAAACATGGGGACATCAACACAATTCTCATCTTTTTGGCTCTAATCACCACCACGATAGATTTGAAATAAAACGAACAAGATGCGCTTTAACTGTATACTTTCAGCTTTAATTTGAGTTATTTACATCCAAATCAGGTGAACTGTGTAAGAATTACAAAAGTGTGCATATGTGCCTCTCAAGTTTTAGGGAACTAAAAATGTAATTGAACAAATCAACAATCATATATCAAACTTTTACTTTTGATTGCTTAGTCGCAAAGCCTTTGCAGTCAATTACGGCCTGAACTCTGGAAGGCATAGAATAGACGTCACCAGACGCTGGATTTCATCCCTGGTGATGCTCTCCCAGGCCTCTACTGCAACTGTCTTCAGTTCCTGCTTGTTCTTGGGGTATATTCCCTTCAGTTTTGTCTTTAGCAAGTGAAATAAATGCATGCTCAATCAGATTCAGGTCAGGTGATGGACTTAGCCTGTGCATAACATTTTCTTTGCCTTAAAAACTCTTTTGTTGCTTTCACAGTATGCTTTGGGTAATTGTCCACCTGCACTTGTGAAGCGCCGTACAAAATTATTTTTTCCTTGGTGAAACCCTTCCCAACAGTTGGCCAGATCAAGAACACCAGGAGGTAAGTGTATGCGTGTCAAAGACAACAATCAAGAGAAGACTTCACCAGAGTGAATACAGACGCTTCACCACAAGATGTAAACCATTGGTGAGCCTCACAATCAGGAAGGCCAGATTAAACAACAACAACAACAAAACAAAACAAAAAAAGCCCGACAGTTCAGGAACAACCTCCTATGGACAGACAAATATCAACTTGTATGAGACTGATGGGAAGATAAGAGTATAGAGAAGGAAAGGAACTGCTCATGATTCAAATATACCACCTCATCAGTGATGGATGGTGGTGGTAGTGTCATGGCCTTTGGCATGTATGGCTGCACTGGAACTGGTACAATAGTACCATAATTTCTTGTGTATAATGCCTAAAAATTATGCCTGGATCAGACTACAAGACAAATGTGGTCTTTCATGATGGCACTATGTCAGACTACTGCCATAAATTCAGGGCGGCGGGACCAGAATACCTTTCACGGGTCAATGTGACCGGATATACCCGTTACCATGGCGACGATAACAACAATGGATCGCGCTAATGTATTGTATTGTGTTGGGGGGAAAAAGAACAATAAGAGGAAAAACATGGTGTCGTTAGCAGTACTAAGGAATGGGGTGTTCATTCAAGAAGAGATTGAGGTATGTTCATGTACTTTTAAAACGATACTGCTCACAAGCAGGCAACGTATTGTTATGTAATCTAGCAAGCTAGTGCTAGCACTAACGTTTGTACGTAAACATACTGGCGTACTGTCCAATCATGCTCTACAGCTTTGGTAAACATTGGTTCGTGCGTGTGAATAAATGTTGACAACGGCACCAAAGTATGGTGACAATGGCGAGTAAGGGAGGCGACGTGCCGGTCGCAATTGCAATCCTATTGGTCGACGTCAAGGTGTGCTGTCGGAGAGCTGTCGTTAATATGTCACACTACACGGAAGATATTCCCCCACCCCAAAAAAAACAAAACAAACAAACATGCCTTACTTTACATTTTGGCGTCAAATCATTGGTCGTGGATTATGTCACACTACAGGAAATTTTGTCGCCGGCAAAATGTGTGGCCCGATCCGAGAAAATCGACCGCAATGGCGAGTCAATTTTGTGGGTGAGCATTACACTCGAGTGGGTATTATACACGAGAGATTACGGTATCTGCTCATATTCAGCCAAATGCTTCAGGACTCATTGGACGGCGCTTCACAGTGCAAAGGGACAATGAGCGGAAGTAGACTGCGAAAGCAACCAGTTTTTTAAGGCAAAGAGGTAGAACGTTATGTCAAGTCAATCACCTGACCTGAATCCGTTTGAGCATGCATAACATTTTACTTGCTGAGGAAAAAAACTGAAGGGAAAATATATATATATATATATATATATATATATATATATATATATATATAAACTGTTGTAATTCCTACACCGTTCACCTGATTTGGATGTAAATACAGTGGACACCTGCATATTCACTATTCGCAGTCCGGCCCTGTCCTATCCTGCACGAATAGCAGGGGTCCACTGTACCTCAATGTAAAGCTGAAAGTCTGCAATTAATGACCATCTTTTTTGTTTAATTTCAAATCCATTGTGGTGGCGTTTAGAGCCAAAAAGATGAGAATTGTGTCAATGTCCCACTCCCAACATTTATAGACCTGACTGTAAAGTTCAAGGACTCGTACAAATGGCTAAAATGATGATAAAACGTCTGCGTCACGTCAAAACAGCAGACTTGCTGTCTTTTTGGGTATTATTGATCCCTTTTTCCTGCGTCCTAATGTCCGACTACAATGGGGCTAAATTAAAAAAAATAATAAGTGTGTCCGATTTTTCCAGTGAGAGTAGCCCATCAATTAAGTTTTATTCCACACTGTATACAAAGGTTGCACTGCATTTTCTCACAGTATTTTAAGTGTGCAGCCGTCTAAGCTTGAATGGTACAGCGTGTCCTTTCCAGTGAACACCAAGTCCTTGGAATAGAGTTATTGTGAAGAGTTGAGATGGTGCAAGTGTGTGCAAACACTACCAAGGTGAAGGTGGGGTTTGCCCGCTGGTGGTCTCATGCTTAACATACACCTTTTTTTACACACACATCTCATTGATTAGAGAAGAGGGTAAGAGCTTGAGAGGGAGAGAGAACTCGAGTTTTCGAACCTTGTGAAGGGTCGATAAGATAAGAGTGCTTAGTCAGCTAGAAACAGTCAAATACTTTGTAATAACTAGTCAGAGTTGCAGCCTGGCAGGACCAGTAAAATATGAGCTATGCTCTGTTATTTCTCTGTCTTTTGTTTTTCGCCACTTCCTCCTGTGCTGCTGGTACATGCCCGGAGGGAGTGGCGACGTGGAGGAGGGGTAAATGGCTGCTCGAAACATCTTTGAAAATCATGCTTGGAGGAAGCAGAGAGGTGACGACAAATACAAAGGTATTTCCACATCGTGTAAAAGGTCTAGATGCTGTCAGTGTCTACCAAGATAAACTACAATCCCAGTTGAAGAGACTTAAGCTCGGGTAAACTTAGGTCTGAAGATAAATCTGCAGAAAGGAAGGCAGCATCGATTGATTTTTCATTCAAAGGCTACCTGATGCAGCTAGGTGATCAACCATTTCTTCACACTAAACTGTTTCGAACACTGGTGCAAATCCCACCTCAGGTTTTGTTTGAAGCTTGAGGTATTTTAAGAGAAAGTAAAGCTATTAAAGTCGAGTCATTTCCGAACAGTCCCAGCAGTGCCTCTGTTGCATGTGAGCTACAGTGGAACTCCCAGTCAAGTACTGCTGTCTTGGGGCGAACAAAAACTGCAGGCACCAAGGGAACTCGATCTGCCATAAATTATAAATCAATTACTACAGCTGAGGAGCTGGTCGAGCTGGCCCAGGCACATTATGTTGAGTCTCCACTGTTGTATAGCAAATCTCACCGAATAAAAACAATCTGTTTTACTTTTTGGCAACAAATTTGAGTAGATATTCAGCTAAATCTCCTGCTGCACTAACTACAATAAAGCTCCTTCTGTACGTCTGCTAATGACCGATACCACCGATTTATTTTCTGATACGATACTGCAAATACAGTCCTTCAAATGACTGAAGTATCAAACATATTGACATTTAATTTTGAGAACTGGTTTGACTTTGTCTTTTTGAGTGGAAAATGGAGTGACTGCAGTGAAAAACGCCGGGTGTAAATACAGAGGGAAATCACAACTGTCAAGTTCTTTCAGTTTGCAACAGTGCATGACTGACCCATGGTCAAGAAAAACAATAGAATCATACTGTCCTTGACAATTCACTATATTGTCGGGATTTTCAAATGAAAACGTTCGTGATTGGAGCCTACTGATATTGCTTTTTATGTATCAATGGGGCGGCACGGTGGACGACTGGTTAGAGCGTCAGCCTCACAGTTCTGAGGACCCGGGTTCAATCCCCGGCCCCGCCTGTGTGGAGTTTACATGTTCTCCCCGTGCCTGCGTGGGTTTTCTCCGGGCACTCCGGTTTCCTCCCACATCCCAAAAAACATACATTAATTGGAGACTCTAAATTGCCCGTAGGCATGACTGTGAGTGCGAATGGTTGTTTGTTTCTATGTACCCTGCGATTGGCTGGCAACCAGTTCAGGGTGTACCCCGCCTCCTGCCCGATGACAGCTGAGATAGGCTCCAGCACGCCCGCGACCCTAGTGAGGAGAAGCGGCTCAGAAAATGGATGGCTGGATGGATGGATCTATCAACGGTATTTGCTTCCACTGAGGTGCATTTCGTGCTTGCATTCCGTAATGACATATTTATTCCGTTAACCCTTGGTAAATTTGAAATTATATTTTTTGTTACTGATCATTTATTCTTATTCAAAGTTTCATTTTGCACTGAAAGCTGTTTAAATGTGTTAAAAAGTATTGCAATAAAAAAAACAGATGTTTTTCGTAACTGAGGAATAACCATGATTAACAATCATGATAATATTGATCAAAATAATCATTAGGTATACAGGATAACTGTTTTTTTCCCACTGATACCATTAACTTGCTACAGACACCAATATCATTTTTTTCCCATTTTTTCAATTTCCAGGTCAAGGACCCCGAAACTGAAGCTGGAGCGGACCAGTTATGTACATTGTATATAATTGTTTTATATTAAACTGGCCCTATAATAGAAGCCTTTTTATTGTCACAATCAGTTATCAGTCCAGTTTTTTTTCAAAATCAGACCAATCGGTGTGAAGTCATTTTTTCTATCGGTCCGATAATTATTGGCCCCAATAGTTATCGTGCATCCCTAATAATCATGTTTATCATTTTGGCATTTTATGTATATTATTGCAATATTTAACATGCCCGTAAACAAATATTTTTATTATTCAATGAAATAAACAAACGTTTTAATGTGGAAAAATAAGCATGCTATATGTATTCTCCGATATTTCAGACATTCATTTTAGGCACAAGTTGTTTGTTGTTTTTGTCCTCGTTCAGTTCCTCCTCTCCCGCATCTGCCATAATTCCTCTGCTTGCGGCTGCTGAAATTCTCACTGTACACCTATGGGTTCGCTCTAGCCAATAGGAGACCATCTAGGGGGGTGGAAGGTGACACACAATTAAGGTCGCATCTGATTGGTCAAATTCAGATAAACGCCACATATGTGCACCAAAGCATACAATATATGTATTCATTTATTGCACATCTTTGCGATACACAGTGCATGTGCCATTATCGCGATAACAATATTTTTTCGATATATTGTGCAGCATAAAGGTTGCATTTCTAATGTGTTTGTAGAGCACGTAGACCTTTGGACTTTTAAAAGGTACAATACAAGCTTTTATATAGCATAATAGGTTGGTGGTGCCAACCATTTGACGACCATGACAGGAAATCCATGTCTATAACGTGATCATATAGATCTGGTTGACTCCTGCAAATCAGTGGTAATTTTCATTTTAGAAAAAGTATTTGACTTTTCAATAATGCCACTAAAATATATTGCTGCACACCAACCAGTGTTAACTATAATCAATACAACCTAATGGGAAGTGGCCATGCAACTTATCAAAACAGCATGACTTCATTTAACTAATTTGTGAGTGTGTGCATCAGTACCAGACTCCCAACTGTTACATGCTGATTGTGAATGTTCAGTGGACTCAAGATTATTTCATTACCACGGTAGGAAGCTTGTGTGGTAGCTGGTTTGGTCAACAGATTAGACTACAGAAGATGTATATTATAAAATTGCTTAATTAGAGAATTGATTACGGTCAAGCCACTGTACAGAAGCCGCTCCAGAGCAGTTTGTACATCTGGACTTTTACACAAAGCAAGACGACTGCAGGAGAGTGCAGTTTACTGCCTAACCTACAAGCCATTGACCTTGACTTTAACTAAACAGCCACTAAACAAACACCTGGTTATACACCAGGTATTGCACAATTAGTAAACAATCCTCTTGAAGGATTAACTCTGCTCTGCAGCAGAAAGAATGAGGTATCTGCAAAGGCGTGGCCTTCACGCATTGACCATTTCCTATGTCTCTCTGATACGAAAGTCAATAACCAACAAACCAGTGCTGATTTGTTGTTCAATGGAAGAGATTGCATGTGGAACACTTATGCATACCGGAGTGCAACCATCTTATGCTTACCCACTCAGTCACAGATAGATAACTCACCGGCCACAACATTAAGCCAAATTTCCACCGAGCAATATGGTTCAGTTCAGCTCACCACAGTAGGATATGGAACGGTAAACATTGACCTAACATGGTGGCCGAGCCTGCACCCATGGGGCCCGGCCGGGCACAGCCCGAAAGGGTAACGTGGGTCCCCCTTCCCATGGGCTCACCACCTGTGGGAGGGGCCATAGGGGTCGGGTGCAGTCCGAGCTGGGCGGTGGCCGAAGGCAGGGACCTTGGCGATCCGATCCCCGGCTACAGAAGCTGGCTCGAGGGACGTGGAATGTCACTTCTCTGGTAGGGAAGGAGCCCGAGCTGGGCACATCCCAAAAACATGCGTGATAGGTTGATTGAAGACTCTAAATTGCCCGTAGGTGTGAATGTGAGTGCGAATGGTTGTTTGTTTCTATGTGCCTTGCGATTGGCTGGCAGGATGTACCCCACCTCCCGCCCGAAGATAGCTGGGATAGGCTCCAGCACACGCGACCCTAGTGAGGATAAGCGGAACAGAAAATGGATGGATGGATGGATGTCTAAGAATTTTTTACAGCACTGTACCTGACATTTGTGAGTGTACATGGAAACCCAAGGCTTTGGCAAACACTGTTGTTAGCCCAATCAGCCTTAAACGGTCAATGAACATTTCACACAGGCATTGACATTAAAATGTAGTGACAGCATCACAGGAAACGGATCTCTTTCTAGCACAAATCGGAGTGAGCCTGATATAACTTAGCAACAGCATTTATGATGCAACTTTCTATTTCAGGAGCTTAAATTGAAAATTGCCTTAAATCAACAGCTGACAACAGCTCCTACTCAAAATGTCTGTGCTACTTTTTCAAAATGGATGCCCAGTTCCCACCCAGTCTTCAGCACCGCTCCTGAAGACGTCATTCACACTTGACAGCTGGCTAGCTCAACAAACGCGGGGTGGGAGAAGTACTGTGGCTCTGATGCTGAGCACTCTCACTTGTCTGGACAAAACTGATGAAACAGAGTTTTAAAAAAAGGAAATAGGGGCACATTCAAAGAGAGTGTGATTAAAAAGCCAGCACAACATATTATGGTACCACTGAGAACCCAAATCAATACAAAACTCATTATTGCTCCAAGTGGCTTAATAACTGTCACTTGCACTTCTATTGATAGTGTGGAATTGTTTGTTGATTAATCGTGTCTTTGAGCGACTGAGGCGAAATGGAGCACTCATCTAGTTTACAGTCTAAAGAACATAACGTCGTCTAGGACTGCAGCTATCGCTAGCTGCTATTTTTTGCATCGACTATGTACCCCGCCTACCGCCCGAAGATAGGCTCCAGCAGCCCGCGACCCTCATGAGGATAAGCGGTAGAGAAAATGGATGTACATTACTGATTATCCCATTGATTAGTTGAGTAATCAGATAAAAAATTATTTTGCGTTATTATATACATGCATGTGAGATGCAGGTATTATTTTTGTCCACTTGGGGTCACCATCCTCACCTTCTCCTATACTGTAGTATCTGTGACTGAGTGTGTATGCCATGGCTTTAAAAGGTGAGGCCTGGCCTGGTGAGTGACATGGGCATCAGTGAATGAGAGTTTAGAGTTGGCTGGCTGTGAATGTCTGTGTGTTGAGTAACTCGGCATGAGTTGGGGCTTTTAGCAGCTTGTGTATGATTGTGCTTATTACGGGTTTATTTTCTTAGTGTTTGTTAAATAAAGCAATTAAAAATGTTCCGGTGGTTGTGTCTATCCATGACCACTTGTGGGGCATTACAGTATTTTCTAAATAGTGACGGTAGGCAATACTAAATTAGCTTATATCGATACATTACCTCGTGTAAGCCAACATACACATGCTGTTTTGGTTTTTGCACTTTATCTTCCTTGTTAAGCATGAAATAACCCTAAACTTAGTAAATTTTATTTTCAGGATTTTGCTTTGACCTTTTTTGTCATTGTATTATTTGATTAATCGTTGCAGCCCTAAAGTTGTCTATGGGAAGCTGTGCTACCTCCATGCAGACCTGCACTATGGCAACTCCCCCGGCTAGCATTTTTCTGTGGAAACAGGAGTTCAGAACATTCAGAGACGTTTTCCCATTTCACTTTTTTTTAAACTATGAATTTAAAATTTTCCCCATAATGAAGGAGGTTTAGTCAAATGCTCACCCCTATTACCATAGTCGAATTAACAAATCAAGATATAACACAACATTTAGGTTTCGTTCCATAATAAGTAAAACCCTGCATCATCCACGAAACATCTCACACATTATCAGGCCTCAAAATTCAAACCCACATCTCATACACGAACGACGCTGGTGAGTGGTACCAGATTGCACGATGAGGGTCACATGTTCTATTTCTAAATGAAGGAGTATTTAATGTGCAATGAATGCGCTTGTAGAGTGTTAAAATAATATTTGTAGTTGCACAGAGCAGGTCCACGAGTGGGAGAGCAAGGAATTCCTGTTTGATGAGTGAGCAGAAAGGCCTACACAGACGTGTATTTGAGAAATCACCGCTGGACACATTTGAAAGAAAGAAAAAAATAATCTACTATTTTCTTTATTAATCTTTCATGTGTGTGTTCTATCATGCAATGTTCTTTGGAATTTGTTTCCAGGTGAAAGGTGTTGAAGGATGACTCTCAGTCGTGTACTTTTGATCACACAAAGTAGGCCAATGAAACACTCAAAGATTAGCTTTGCATACCGAAAGCATATTGTTTAATGGTGGTTGGTTTCAAAAAGAAGGTGTAATTTTAGTGCTTTCCGTAGAACAAGCTGAACCAACCTGTGCCACAGTAACAGTGTGTAACTTGGTCCCCAGCCATGACAAATAACATCTCCGGTCACAGAGCCACTAATAACCTCGTGCCAAGTAGGGGGCTGAACGTAGGACAAAGCATTGCATTGTTTTATGTTCATGTAAATACTTTTAAGAGAGCACATATAACTAAAAGGTTTACTAGTAATCGTGCAGGGATAGGGTATCCTACTTGATGACTTAGTAAAAAAGTCCTGTGTGGCTCAGCAATATTGGAGATGACCGCTATCGCTGATTAACAAATGAAACAACAAGTGCCTGCAAAGTGATACAGTGCCTTCATAAAGTACATGATACACTGATTTACTAAATTCAACTGCCGGAGAGTGAGAAGTGAGGTATTGCAGTTTGTTTCCAAGTACGGTGGTGCCCTGCAGGGCTTAAAAGCTAGTCAAATTTGGAGATTGACCAAAACTTTCTGGGAATTTTTTTTTTTTTTTTAATTTACACAATTTATACATCAAACTGTCACAATGTGGAACTCAGTGCACCTCACTTCAACCAGCAAATGATAAAATGTTTTCTGCTTTTTCCTTTGACTTTTGTGGCTTTTTGAAAACTTTTTCTGAAAGATGGTGTCAAGAAAGGATTGTGAGAAGAATATCCACCTGATGATACCCGTGTCCAATTACGGTACTTATTGCCAGTGTTAGCAAAGTGTTTTTTCATGATACTTTTGGATTATTGCCAGTAGGCATTAGGGACATGACCGTATTCGGTTTTAGGTACGCTCTGCACAGGACGATACACCCTTACGGACCCCTTTTTTTGGTTTTGCAATTCACGTGCTGTGTGTGTAAGTCCCAGGCAGAGGAAAAGCTCTCCCTCAAGATATAATAGCCAATCACTGTTGTGTGTTCACCTGCTCAAAGTTGCCGTGTAAAACATGTCCACTAGTAAGAGTGGAAGAGTAGAGAGATTAAAATTAGTAACAGTACTGGCTTCATTTAAATCTCCAGTGTGGATTAATTTAGGTTTAACTGTTGAATCGAACAACGAGAGAGTAAAAACTGTTGAAAGACATTTTACTGTAATATGACCAAGCTTGTATGCATTAGGGCTGCCTGTGACTATCGAATATTTTTAAAACTGATAATTCTCGATTTTTCCATTGATTAGTGGACACAAACTTTTGCATTCAAGTTTATTGCAATTTTTTTATTACTGTTTATTAGCTCATTATTGTGACTGTTTATTAATTGATTATTGTTGTTTGTGATTAAACAAAATCAAATAAACAACAAACAAGCAATATCACATGAGAAGCCGCAATCTACTCACCAACCTTTTTGAAACAGCTACTTCTTGGACTTAATGAGAAGGGGTATTAGTTTTATATACACTTCTGAGGCTGCTTCAGGTTCACCAGGTTAATCATACTACGGCTGCAAATAAATAATTTTTTTTCCCATAAATTGATTATAATACAGTTACTGGTTTAGTCCGCAACATGTCAGAAAATGGTGAAAAATGTTGATCATTGTTTTCCAAAGTAAAAGCAGATCTCTGCAAATGTCCTATTTTGATTAAACACACATGATAATCAGTCTGCTTTCATGAGAGACTACAGAAATCAGGGAATATGTTCTGTGGAGAGGCTGAAATCAGAGGCTTTGGACAGTTCTAAATTAAACAATGGCTCTAAACGATTAATCGATCATCAAAACAGTTGTTGATTAATTTGATCATACACTAGTTGTTGATTAATCTTCAAAGCTGTAGTTTGTATCCTGTTATAATGGTTGCTACACAACAGTAGGGCAACAATGAAACAACAACTGTCTATTAAGAATGCTTTGAACACACCTACAGTGCCACATCACATAAACAAGGAAATAACTCATGCAGTAGGAGCATTTATTGCTAAAGATTTGCAACAATTGTCTGTGGTCAAATGGATGTGGTACGGTAACTTAATGAAAACACTTGACCCGCGTTGTACTCTGCCTTGCCGTACACACCTCAGCAACATTCTATAACAACTGGATTAAGTGTGGGTTGATTGGTCATGCCTGCAGACTGGGGTCTTGGTATGACCAACCACCCCATACTTAAGCCAACCGTTACACAAGGAGTGATTTTTGTATGTTTTCATTTTTATACATATTTTATCTTACACAGTATTATCACGTGTACACAATTTGTCATGGAATAAGAGAGCTGGAAAGTTGTGTTTAATAATGGTGTACTCAAAATGCAGAACTAATATGATTCGGTACACTACAAAGTGCATTCTTTGCAAAATAAAGAGATCAGTTTGACAGAACAAAACACTAGGGGTGTCCCGATCCAATCTCTGAGATTGGAAAACGGTCTGATGTCAGCAAAAAACAAGTATCGGATTGTACTGGATCTAAAATCTCAGATTTTACCACTCTTATACAAGCAGTCCATTCCACACCTTGCTCCAGCATTTCTATCCAGCAGCGCCCGGACGGCATGCAGAGCACACGTTCACAGGTAGCTAAGGTGCTAACATAGTAGTAAGCAGTAAGAGTGTTGCTTGCTTAAAGTCATTCATTGACACAATTACACCTATTGAATGTTCAAATACATCACAGACATTGCGTCTTCGTTTTTGTTCAGAAAAATCGCTAGCTCAAAGATGGACGAGCTAACAAAAATTAGCATTGAACTCACGGCACTTTTATCCCAAAATAATAAATATTGGTACTCAAACGCTGTATAAAAACAAACAAAAGGGCAATATAACAATACTCTCAGGTATCTATTCCTCAAACTCTGTGAAATATTAAAAATATTCAATTGTGATTACCATTACTTTCTTTGTTGCTGCAAGTGGGTATCTCACTGCGTTTATCGCACTGCCCCTCAGAGGTCAAGATGTGCACAGCAGGAACAGGGAATAAAACTATACTCCAGATGCATTGCCACCGCACATATGGAGAAACCAAATGCTGTTCTCAACAAGGTTGCATAACTTTATTCACCCCTCTGGTTAATAATAATAAATGGGTCAGTTTTTCCTCATACCTACTGCTGCTGATTATTGTTCTCTGTTTGTGTAATATCACTCGATCAAGCCTTTTCTAACATTCCATACTACAAAATAAATATTGTATGTATGATTACTGCTGATTGGACCAACATCGGTATCGGCCAAAGCTCAAGGCTGCAATATTGGTATCGGATTGGAAGTGAAAATGTTGGATCGGGACATCCATACGAAACACGTACATGAAAATGTACTGAACCATGGGCCAAAAATGTACTGTCCTACCCTTAGTCGCTGTGGATGATAAGTGTTGCTTCCTTTTAGCAACTTTTAGAGCTGTCTGTGTAGATTCTCAGTCATCCAGGTCATGATAATCGACAAATAGTTGAATCAAGGCTACTGGGCTTCTTGTTTGTTGAAGATGTCTGACCTTTAATCCAAAAGACCCCTTCAGTTCTAAAGTTTAGGTGTGAAGTCTGAGGCATAATTATGGAGAATACACATCCAAAATTTAAAACTGAAGAAGCCTTTTGGATTAAAGGTGAAACGTCTTCAACAAACACATTCTATGTTTGTGGATATAAAGAGCTATTACTGGTTTGGTATTAGGTGATTTTTTTCTCCCCGCCCCCATTTTCTTTCTTTTTTTATGCTTACCATCACCTTGGTAGAACTCTCAGGTGGAGACTGAATCCACTACCTTTTTGAACAAAGGACTTGGTTCGGAGCATCTGCGACAGGTGTTGTGCATTTGAGTCCATCTGTTTGTGCTGTTTGACAAGCAGCATGAAGATGTAATTGTTTGTGTGGTATTTAAGCAGACTGTTTGTTTATTGCTGTGATATAGATCAGACTACATTTTATGATTAGTTTCTGCAGAAAAAATGGTCCATTCGCGCTACTTAAGCAGAATTTTCAGGGCAAGAAACACCGTTTGAAATGTCATGGTAATTTTGACGCATCGACTTGGAGAACCAATCGTGATTTTGGTCCGTACGAGCCATTGGTGGATAATTTTAAATGAAGCTTGCCAAACGGAGAAGGGGGTTGAGGAGATATATTGAGAAAGTTATACTGTTTTACTCTAATTTTAAGGAATTTGTTTTTAGCTGATTTTCTGTCGCCTATATTACAAAAAAAAAAAAACGTCTCAAAAGGCCTTCGTCCCCCAACCCCACAAAAAAAAAAAAAAATCTATCCATCCACCCATCCATCTAATTTCTATCTAATTCTTGGTCCGTTGACTCAGGGTAAAGTTGCCATTCCAAACAGATTTGGCAGACTGTCATTTTTGGGAAATCTTGTCATGTTGCCACTAAATACGAAGAAATTTCTGTCCATTCATTTGTGGTTGTGGAATATGATATTGCACCACCGAGCTACTATTTAGCTGCAAATTGGAGCCTCACATGTTGGGGGGGGGGGGGAAAAAAACTGTCAATACAAGTGCAAAGGCAAAATGGAAACATGATCCTGGCAGGCAGACTATTGTTCCTCCTGCCTCCAGGTTCAGCCAGCAAGTCATGATACCTCCCATTCATTCATTCACCACAGCAATCTAGAGTTGCACTTCTTGAGTTGCATGGTGAACATCTACAGTAGCTATTTATTCAGCGCTGTGTGATTCATTCTGTGGATGGTGGTAAAAAGCTCCAGGCATTTTGATCTCAGGCCCAATTCAATGTTTTTTTTTTTTTTTTTTTTAGAGGAGCGAATAAGATGATAGAGCTATGAAGAACCTGATGCCAGACGAATAGATGGAAAACATGGACGGATACTGAATAGCTGAGTCCTCACACCTTATTAAGCATTAGCAGGACCCAACGGATACATCACATATCCTGGACACATAACCAATGTCTTGTGCATTAAGAAACTTTGCATTGGAAAAAGGTTCATGAGCATGAAAAAAAAAAAAAAATAAAATAAAAAAATCAAAGGGAGTTTGAAGTACCTTAATAAAACTATTTAAATGGAATGACTCACATTATAATACAACTCCAACCTCCAAAGTTGAACACCCCAAAGTGGATTTGGAGTGTTGCCCCCAAAAGGCATCAGTGATGGCAAAGAGAAGAGATATGGTGACAACCATAGAAATGGAACAAGAAAGGGTTTGCCTCCTCAGTACAATATTTGACCAAAGTGATGCTGACATGAATAGAATGTAGCATGTATGTAAAAGACCAAAGAAGCTCTTCCTGCTTCCTCTCTGTTGTGTCCGTCAAGCGTCCTCAAAAGGTGAATAGTTTTACTTTTAATTATATTATACTGTGGTTTACTTGGACTGAGAAGTGTCTAGTGAAATGAGATACGGTAGTACCTCAACTTACAAGTGACCCCACCTACAAGTCATCAGATTTGTATTAAGCTGCGTCAAAAATTTGACTTACGAGCGCTAGACTAAAAGGACTGATATTCCTGGAGCTTACAGATCAGTTGTGACATTGTCTTCGTGTACACGTCTACGCATGTATTTCACACTTGGAGCTGCATATGAATGCATGGAATCCTGACGCACAAACTGTTTAATTATTTACATTCTATTTAATTATGTTATTACAAGTACTAGTAAAAATACTGTTTAGTGCTATTTCCTATTAAAAAAATAGCGTCGTCTTCATCCCACACTGCTTTGTGTTTGTTAAAATACCAGAAATCTTGGCTAAGTAAAGGCTTCTTTATACTCGTGAGGACGGCGACCACGCTGACGTCACTGCGTCTATCCCGCACGCCGTTTGCCTTGAAAGTGTGCTGCAGTTCTCCTCCAAGTTGGGGGTGTCGCTACGGCTGATATTGGCTCGGACGCCACAGGGTGGAGTTTCCTCTGCATTTTTTTGGTCATTTCCAGTAGCCGTTTTTACTTTCCTTTCCGGAGCAAGGACAAAGCAACAACAATGGCGACCGTGGAACAGAGTATGCTTGAACAAATGGGCTTAGATGACCAGATGATACGTTTAATTATGCTGCAAAATCAATTGAGAAGGCGGCGGCGGCGTCGGTGCTATGTGGAACCGGGAGGAACGCTGATTACATCTACACAGCATGTGACTAAACGGACCAATCACGAGAGATGATCTTCGCGGCATTCTATGCGCAGCAACGATTTTTGCTGTGTGCGCGTCAAGTGACGCAGAGGGGCCAATTCGTCGGTCACATGATGCAATGCGGGCGTTGTTGGCCGCCTGAGCGCGGCAGTATAAAGAGGCCTTAAGTGGAACTAATCAGCGATACATACTGGTTCAGAATTAGTACCAAACTGGTACCGACCTCATGGTATGATTTGGTGGTGGTGATATGGCTGGTAATGTCTCACCCATAACACCAAAACTACACTTGCCATAACATTCTACTTGACTGAGCTGCTGTGGTGATAAACACGCCTCACTGGGATCAATAGCTGTTCAGTCAGTAGACAAGCATCACAGTTTAGGCTGTGCCGTGTCCGGCATCAACTTCCTGGACCAGTGTTAACACGAGATACAAGAACACATCAGCATTGGGACCCGCCCACAATACACTAACCGTGCTTATCTTTTCACCATCTTATCTTTCAGTTTCTCTGCGATCAATCAATCGATACATGTTAATTTGACCAAGAGTTATTTGTACTGCATGTCATTAGACTGTCCAAATGACTAATGTAATGTAAGCTCAATAAATACATGCCAGTTTTGTACTGCATTTGTCGTTTTAGGCTCACGGGTGTACTAAGCAGCTTTGGAAGAAAAGACTTATTGTTTTGTCACACAGTTTATGTTTTAAGTAAAGACAAACTGATGTTTGTAAAAGGGGTGAGGACATGGCAAGGTGGTGCGTTTGTGTTTCCAAAGCTAACAGTGGCATACAGTAAACGGAGGCACATATGATAAATGATAAGCAAACAAAATGTATCAGGAGTATTAGCATGGATATAAATGGTAGTTCGAACTGGGAACCTTTTTACTTTTTTTTGGTGAACCTTCTATTTATAAAATACTATATGTTAGGACTTCAGGTCTCAAACCTTTTGCGCTCACGTTTGGGTATGAATTTTGGTACTCACCTATCACTAATAATTTCTAATTTTTTCCCCTCAAAACAAATGAAAAACTAATTTTTGGTTATCTCTTAACATTAAAACTTTTTTCTTGTCAGTTTGATGCTTATGTAATATTACAACTTTTTTATCCATATAACATTTATGTAACATTCTTATTACTTGATTTTTTCTTGTAACCGTAAAAGGTTTTTTTTCTCATTATATTCATTAGTACCATTTTCCTTTTAACATTTTGCTTTCTGTGTAAGATAAAAATGTTTTTTACTCTGAACATTACATTTGTTTCTCGCAACAGTTTGACCAAATTTTCATAACATTCTGACTTTTGTCGAGCAAAAATTTTGATTTTTTTTCTTCTTCTGATGAGTAGATTTGATTTTCGCAAAACGTTATTACTTTGTTCTCAGGGCATTAAGGCTTTTTTTCCCCCCCCCCTGGGATGTTCCTGTTTTTTTCATGTGACAGTTTGAACACATTTTCATAAATTTACGACTTTTCTGAAACTGATCTTTTTCGCGTCAGTTTTACGTTTCCGTAACATTATGCTCATTTCACGAATTTTTTTCTCATATCATGACTTTATTGTTGCAACTTTTTTCTCCTTACAGTTGCAACATTACCACTTTTATTTCCTCTGAACACTACATTTTTTTCCCCTCATAGTGGTTTGACCACATTTTCATACCATCTTGCAACATTAGGATTTATTTTCTTTTGAGTAGTAGACTTGATTTTCATGAAGAAAAAATTCTTAAGACATTAAGATTTTTATCTCCTAGTAGTTTGAACAAATTTTTGTAACATTACGAATTTTTTCACGTGACATTCTGACTTCATTCTTGTAAGATGGCAATTTTTTGTTATATATTGCGTCTTCTTTCTCATTGCAGTTTGTAATATTACAACTTTTTTTCTTGTAACGTACCCACTTATTCATCAGTTTGACGTTTCTGTAACTGTCTCAATACTCAACTTTTTTTCTCATGACCCCATGGCTATTGTTGCAATAATTTATATTCTCCTAAGATTACTGCTTTCCCTTGTAACATTTTGACGTTATCTTTGTAACATTACCACTTTTTTTCACTGAACATTATATATTTTTTCTTGTAACAGTTTCACCAAATTGTCCTAACATTATGACTTTTGTATCGCAACAATTCGATTTTTTTTCTCCTAACAAGTAGTCTAGACTATTACGACTAGTGATCCACTGAAATGAAAATTCTTGGCTGAAACCAAAAATGAAAATCAGCGAACCAAGGCGAAAAACTAAACCACCAAAAGAAATTATTATGCCAATTATTAGTAAAATTGCATTTATGGCTACAACTGTATACTAACCTAGGGCTGGGCATATGGCAAAAAAACGATCATGATATATTTTTTCATATCGTCCGAACAAAATTACAAAAATCTATAGTTTTGAAACTGACAGTTTTAAAGTGTCTGAAGAATAGAATAGTTCAACATTTAATTGTTTTTAATGCTTCCTGTATTTTCTAGGGTTTGAGCTTGTATTTTGAAGCATGGTGGATATGATGTGGTTTCTCCCATCTCTCTTTCCGTTTGCTTTCAGTCTACCTGAGAGGCATGTTATGGACACGTGAAGTCAAGCAATTTGTTGCCCTATTATTACATCACACCACAGAAATAAAACCCAACTGTGGAGCCATTTCTGTGTCCCGCCCTTTCTATGCACCTGAACACAGCGCAGTGTAGTCGGACGTGGAGACCGCGCAGATCGCTGCGGGCCAAAGTGGCAGGCTGTGCAGACTCTGCTTCCATTTTCATGCTTTCCACATAATTACATGATGCTCCTTCAAATGATTAAATAAGGTTGCTGTGTTACCCGTTTATGAGATCACAGACCACGGCACACCTTGCACATTAATTTGCTCGATGCTGCGTTGGAGATACCGACACACAATTGACATTGAGTAACTTCTTATCAAAACTTAGGAAGGTGACACCAAATCATGGCTGACATCTACTTCACTGCCCTCAGCAATGCGTTTAGCTCACTGAGTCGCATATGTTTATCAAGGACTAGCTATTTTGATACGTGTATCTTTATCTTTTATTATCGCTCAACTCTATTTAAGACATACTTTGACAGACCGTAGTAGCTGCTAGACACAGAGATTGAGACGCCCACGGAGAAAGCCACCTCGTTGTTGGTGGCACCTGCGAGCTTTATCCAGAGAAGCACATGCTGGTCACAGTGTTTTGGCCATTTTATTTTGACAAACATCTTAAGGCTGAAAACCTAAAATGCACTTTTTGACAGAAATTATTCAGTGGCTAATTATGACTTTTGTCTCACTGCATTATAGCTTTTTTTCCTCAGGACCTTCTGACTTTTTTCTCCTAACCGTTTGAACAAATTTTCAGAACAATATTTATAAATTCTCTTTCGTAACATTCATTCAGTTTTTCTGGTGGCGTTATGACACTTTTTCCTTGAAAATGTTATATTCCTCTCTTTCTTAATAACGTTGCACTAATAGTCATTTCTACATGGCGTACATATGGGCCACAGTGGAGTACGTTAAGATTGAATTCATTTCACATGTTGCCGATCAATACTGTTGGTGGACAAAATGCTGGTGCGCCCAGAGGCGTGTTCGTGCAGGCACACTGAACAGGTTCAATAGATAACAATTGGGTTCACACATAATATGCAAAAAGACACACACACACACACACACACACACATGCGTGCACACATACTGAGAGCATTACCATGTCTCCAGGGGTCCTTTGGTTCCACTGCTCCAGAAACAATGTCGTCATCTGAGGGAAACGTCACCCTCTTGCCAGTCAGTTTGTGTTTATCGTCCCCTTCCTCCACTGTGGGGTACAGCACAGCGTGGTCCGTGCCAGAGGGCTCGCCTCTTTTCTGTGCGTCCGACTGGCTTTCTGCCTCACTGCCAGCTGGGCCAACTTGACCGAAGGGCTCCGAAATACCATCTGATCGCGATGTGACAGTTGTCGTCTCGGCCTCCAGCACGCCGGTTTCGTCCAGGCTAAGGTCCACACCTATGTCCATCTCCCCGCCGTCGTCTTCTTCCTCCAGGTCGTTAAACTTTACAGGTTCCGCGTCTGTAGAGGCCTTCGTTTCATGCACAGCAGCGTTGTCCGTATGATCCCCATCATTGGGAAAGAATGAGTCAGTTGGGTTTGGTGACCCTCCATGGCCACTATTCTGTCTATTCCCATTGACCTCATCAATTTTCAGAGTGTCCTTCACCTGGCAGTTGTCCCCCGTGGCCACCTGAAGGTTGTCAGCGAGCTGGGGCATGGTTTCGGCGGGGACCACGGTTTGCCCATCGACATCAGGGTCTGGGATCAGCTCAGAGATGCGGACCCCGTCCGTGCCAAAGGTAGTGTTATGATGACCATCGTCCATACTCGTTTTGGTCTTGACATTGCACAGATCGAGACACTGCTCTTCGATATTCATGTTTTCATGTCCAGTTAAACTCAAAAGTCTTTCAATCTTACCATACAGCCTGGATGGATAAATTAACAGTGATATGAGCTTAAAGGCTGCAAAATTTTGAAGTGGACACTTTTGAGTATTGTTTTTTGAATTAGAGGGCAAGTGTAGTGGTAATTAATAACACAGAAGATGCCTGTGTGACAAGTGCAATTGGAATAGCAGTTGTTTAGCAACTTTCAATTACCAAATGGGAATGGATGAACGTTGACAGCAGTATTTTAGATGACCACCGCTCAGTCAGGGCGCTTCCATTATACAGCATTAGCCATTGAGCCTTTATACAGTAACGAGCTAAATCATTCGGATGAACTATGCGAGCTGAACGGCCGTTAGCTAGCGTGCTAAAGTTGAAGCCCCGCAATGACACCCAGGCCCGCGTATGCTCGCATACCTGCCGCGTCACGTAGCTCCCCGAAGTTCATTATTTAGGTCGTACACAAAGTAAGAATTGTAGTAGTCTCACTTCGGGTGTCGCGCCGGAACACTCGACTCACATCACAGCGCCTCGAATAGCACACACAGGCGGCTGGAAAAGAAACAGGCGTCACACCGAGTCCTCTTCAGCATGTTTCCGTGGGGCTAACGTCCGTCCCGACCAAACACCTGTTTTCGGTTCTGACTATCATTTGCTTTTTATAGGAAGGTATGTATCCAGTAGGCGGACAAGGCGGCGGAAAGTACAGTAAGTTGGACGTGTTTTTGTCTAACGCGACCATTCGCAGGCAGGCAGGCAGGCAGGCTAGCTCGTGAAAGTCCACCAACCGTTTGTTGTTCACACGTCTGACGTCAGCGCGTCGCACCACCCGGGCTGCGTTCAACACACGCACTGTTGCAAAGTGTTGGGAAATACAAAACAATCTACCGAGGAACACGCAAAAGTGCCAAAAGAACTCACACTCTGTACTTAAGTACATGTTTAAAAAAAAAAAGTACAGACATTGAGTTTGAGATGTGTTTAAGGACAAACGTAAAAAAATATGATTAGTCTATTATAGTCAATAAGAGTCAATATCACAATTGCCTTTGAAATGTCCCAATTTCACCCCCAAAATCAGAAATTTCTCATTGAACTTCTTCTTCACTGAACTGAAGTCCCTGTGAAGTTAAAAGGATTTCTCCATTCTCTGTTGTGCTTATCCGCACTAGGGTCGCAGGTGAGCTGGAGCCTATCCCAGCAGACTATGAGCGAGAGGCCACCCTGAACTGGTCGCCAGCCATTTGTAGTGCACAAATAGAAAAACACCCAAACATTCACCCTCACAAACAATTTAGTCTTCACCATGCATGTTTTTGAAATATTGGAGGAAACCAAAGTACTCGGAGAAAACCCACACAGGCACAGGGAGAACATGCAAACACCACACAGGAAGGCCGCAGCCAGGATTGGAACACGACCTCTGAACTGTAAGGCAGATGACCCCTCCGTGCTACCAAGTAAAAACAAATAACTTCCAAATTTGGCACACCACAGAAGAGTGTTGTTAACCCTGACAAATTTGAATGGAGGAAAAAAAAGTACATTAAATGAGGCTTCAAAATCGTGAAAAATGAAGCAGTGTGGGTGTGTCTGCTGAATGCACCGAAACGACGCCCCTCTCAACTGTCAACTGAAAAAAAAATTGGTAATGGTGGGAATCTTGAAAGTGGGAAACTATTCATGTCATAAATGTGTTTTTATGGTACAGTGTTAACAGTTGTCGTACCGCATCCGTCTAAATACTGTATGTAAATGTAATTTTGTGTTTACTGCCAATTGGTCAGATTTTTACCTGCATTGCAAGCATGTTTTGTGCCCATTTGTATTGAGGCCATTTTGTAGTATGGTTTAGATGCAATTGTATGGGTTGAGAAACTCATTTTGAAAGCTTCAAGAGTAAACCAGATTGAACCAGCAGGTGGTAGTACAGTCTCAGTTTCAGACTACAGTCTGACCTCTGATTTTTATATCCATCCATCCATCCATTTTCTGAGCCGCTTCTCCTCACTATGGTCGCGGGCGTGCTGGAGCCTATCCCAGCTATCTTCGGGCGAGAGATGGACTCGACTGACTGTTACAGACATTGAGTTACTCAACATTTTAGAAAGAGTTCATTAAGAATAACTTTTGTTTTAAATGAAACAGAACAGATCTCAGTTAAAGTTCTTGTGACTGAACATCTTTAGCAGGGCTGTCATCTCTCAGGGCCTTGGACTTTTTGGGAAGGACCACCGCCTTGATATTATCATCATTCTTATGAGTAGTAGTAGTTATGAGTAGTTTTGAAAAATTGTGGCAACTGGCAAGCTTTCACAGGTCACAAAATGACATGGGCATGAAGTTGACACGTGCCTTAAATTGTTTGGAGGAAATGGAAACACTAACGCGTAGATTGTTGATACTTTTAAAAAGGAGACTTAAGTCTCTTGTTTGTTTTAGCTTTTGACTGATTTAGACACTCATTTATTCTTTTTTTTTTTTTTTTTTTTTAAATCCTATTTTATTGTATCTCCCATTACCCTTGAGTTTTTATCCGTCTTATTGTCTTTTAGACTTATAAAATTGCCCGCAGGGATGTAACTGCAGTTTCCCTAGACCACCTGGATCAGTGTGGACGGCTCCCACAGTTTTTTCTCGCTCAGGATCGTGAGTACCATGCCTCGTCTCTATACTATAAGTCAACAGGTTCTATGTTTGGGTGTACGTGCGGGTGTGTGTGTTCGTATGGGTGCGTTTTTGTATATTTCCCGCTATATTCTTTTTCTCTCTTTGAAGCACTTTGGGTTGCATTTTGTTATGCATGAAAAGTGCGATATAAATAACTAGTACAGTATATCTACTGAATTTTGTTGCATGATATTTTTTTTTTTCCCCCATTCATTAACAGTTAAGGAACAAACTGCACACCTGTATATTTGCTGTTTGGCACATGCGAGTCACCTATACACAAATCAGTTTCATTATTTTATTTATATATACATTTAAAAAAAAAAAAAAAAAAGGGGCAAACCAACTCCAGTTTTTCTTGGAAAACACTTATCCTTGCTGTCCTGAGGGTTTGCCTAGCACCTTTCTGTACTGCTGAAAGGTTAACAGAATGTTTTCAGTCCAACACTACTGCAACCCAATCTTCAGTACTGGTCAGGCCCAGAATCAGCACTGCACAAGTTTTTTTTTCAGCCACACCTGCTCTATGGATGTGATGACTCCCATGTTTTAGGGTTGGAAGGTGATTAATGTAGTACAAATTAGGCCTCTACTTTAATTCTTGCATTTTTTTCCTACCCATCTTTGTCTTGTTTCACAGTGTATTACACCCTTTCTGAATAATATGTTTTAGCTTCAAGGAAGTGCATTTCTTTTTAAATCGCCAGAGAGCAGGGATAGGTCACCACTCTCACCCTAATAACTTCTTTGCTGCAAGACTGGAGAGAGATCACAATCCAGGTTAAAAAAAATAAAAATCCCCATTTAATGACAGTTTGCTGCCTGTGATATCCTTGGCACATTAGGCTATCACAGGCAGCAAACTGTCCTCAGGGTGTCTAGTACAGCAACCTTGTTATAGATGCCATTTTGTATAGTTTAGACAAGATTTGAGAAACACTGCAAATCTAGAAAATGTCTTTATTGTATTAAAATAAACTGTACAAATTTCAGTTAAAATTCTTGTGACTGAACATCTTTAGTAGTGGTGTCCTCTCTTGGGGCCTTGGTCTTTTTGGGAAGAAGCACCGCTTGGATATTGGGGATCACACCGCCATCTGAAATGGTGACACCAGCCAGTACCATGTTGAGCTCCTCATCGTTCTTCACCGCCAGCAGAATATGGCGAGGGGTGATGCGGCGCTTCTTGTTGTCGTGGCTGGCGTTGCCCGCGAGCTCCAGGATCTCAGCACAGAGGTACTCCAAGATGGCGGAGAGGTAGACTGCAGCTCCATTGCCCACACGTTTGCCATAGTTGCCCTTCCTCAGCAGCCTGTGGATGCGGCCAACTGGGAAGGTGATGCCCGCTCGCACAGACCTGGAAACTGTAGTTTTGGACTTTGAGGCAGCCGTCTTTCCTCGGCCAGACATCTTGGAACAGTACGGTGCTTTTCTCCAAATGGCAGAGTGACAAATCAGTACTAGGGGAAAAAACAAAAAAAGCCCATACACAGCTCACAAATGGAGTTACAGCTTCCAGGTAAAATCTCATTATGTATCATTCAACTACTTAATGTTTCAGTTATTTTTGCACAACTTACTATTCTCTAACAAGGAGTTGCTTAAGCTTTACAACAGTTTGATCCATGAATGGCTTAGTAGATTTCCCATTTCAATTAAAATGTTTTATTTAAATACTCCAATTCCACATTTTGACATGAGCCCAACGCATAACAAATCCTCACCTTTGTAAAGCTTCTAACAGGAGTTTCTCAGAAGGAATTGTCCATTGAGCAGCATTAGCTATCAAGTTGTGCAAAAAGTAAACTTTAGACAAGGTCAAATAAGTTCACCAGTCAAGATTCTAGTGCATTTTAGGTTAATCCTGAAAATCCATCTTTGTTAGTAGTGTATAAACAAAACCTGGGATCAGGAGTATCAAACTTGTTTAAAAAAAAAAAAAAAAAAAAAAAAAAAAAAAAAAAAAATCACAAGCCACATAGTTAATGCTTATAAAATTGTGAAATCACGAACACATTTCTAGAAGGGTCTAAAATTAAGAGACGGTGGTTTTTGACGAGCGACAAGGGCAGCCACCCAGGACGGCCCAGACGATCCACTGCCCTCCCCCACCGACGTCTGTAATTTCAATGTGCAGTTTAACGTTTCTACCCCCCACCCCAATAAACTAATACATTGCAATTCACTGCATAATTTCACATAATTGCCCTTCATTTGCTTAATCATAGTTATGACTAGTTTTGAAAAATTGTGCCAACCAGAAAGCTTTCACATATTACACAATGACATGGACAGTTGACACCTTAAAAGGAATTGTTTGGAAGAAACCAAGCATCCTACAACTGCTAGTATACACATTGTAATATACTTAATAATAGTAAACATTTGTTGCTTTTTTCCCCCCTTCATTGATATGCCCCCCCGATAGTAAAAACAAAAAAAAAAAAAAAAAAAAAAAAAAAAAAAAAAAAAAAAAAAAAAAAAAAAGGGTTCCCAAGCCTTACCTAGACAGACTAAAAATGGCACACACAAAAAAACAAAAAAAACAAAAAAACACCACCACACAATCTTAAGAGTCACCACCAAAGTTAATACAATTGTTGGTCAATCTTCTAATGCTACATACCTTCTCGGTGGCCCCAAACTAAGACAGGAGTACTGTGTTGGCCCTCAGCAAGCTTCTTTTATGACAGAGCGTGTTGATTGATGACACCTGGCTCACTCTCATTGCCAATCAAGAGAACTGCCGCAGAAACGATTTGCATGACTTCTCAAACGTTTCATCCAAACAATGCAGTCTACTGAGTACTGTATATATACATATATATATATATATATATATATATATATATATATATATATATTTATTTATTTATTTATTTTTTTTGCTTCATTTGCCAAACATAAAGTGGATGTTCATTTTAAAGACACTGTAAAGTCATTTTTGTGGTTTGTTTCTAAATACATTAAATCTGTTTGCATGTGTAGAGCCACACAACAGAGACATTTTTATTACGTTCGCGAGTCCACAAGGTAACAAACTAGTGAGCTCGCTAGACCACGCCGGGGTCATCTAATAATTCGGTGCCTTGCTCAGTGGAGTTGTGTGTGCGTCCCCACATAATAGAAAGTTAAGGTAAAATTAACTGTTTATTCAACACAGTGGCACACATTATTCAGCCTGCAGCTGTCTACAGACAATTGCGCACATATTGGTACTGTATGAACAAATGTGTTTGATTGACGGGTGAAAGTTGAGCAGGGCGTTTTCAGTACCTTCAGCGGACACAACCACAGCATCCTACTGCTGGAAGGTGGGCTTTATTCTTCATGATTTTGAAGTCTTATTTTATATACTTGGCTATTTTTTATTCATTCAACTTTGACAGGCTTGTTAACAACACTGTTTTATGTGGAGAGAGAGAGAGAGCGAGAAAAAGAGAGATTGGGACAGGTTTCTTGGCCCCCGGCGGTTCCTTGGAGTCTCAGTAGCTACTTGGCTTGTTTGTCCTGAGGGTTTGTCTAGTTTGGGGATGGGAGGAGCACTTTTCTGCACTGGTGAAAGGTTGACTGAATGTTCTTAGCCCAACACAGCAATCACTGCAACCCAGTCTTAAGTACTGGTTGTGTCCAGAATTGGCACTGCATAAGGGTTTTTGCTTTATATATGGATGTGAGGCCTCCTGGAGTTTAGGGTGCAATGGGATGCATTTAGTACTAATTAGTCTACTGCTTGAATTTGTCTAGTTTTGCTTCACATAATGTATCACACCCTTTCTGGATTGATGAACGATTAAAAAAAAAAATTCTGTTGTGGTTGTTATCAGTCTTTGCCTAAACCACTAACACACAGGAATTTAATTTATTTTATTTTATTTTATTTTATTTAACCTGTCCAGTTCAGCTGCATGGCCATGCAGAATGGTGGATCTATATGCCTTTTGTGCTGGAAAAGTTTTGCTGTGCAACAGTAGAGTTTGAAATACTCCCTATGCTTATTTTTTAATTTTACTTTTAATTATTCTGATGGTAATTGAAAATGCAGCCGTACAGAAAAGGGCTTTAGGGGACAGACATTTGTGGATTGGGGATGGGGAGAAGCTAACCAATAGGACAAGATGAGAGAGGACAGAAAAGGGCAAGACAGGACAGGACAAGACAGGATGAAACGAGCAGTGCTACTGATGAGTGGTGTGGTGGGATGCTTTTTATAGGGTCTAAACACCTGTAAGAACCTGTGAGTTGATATCTTAATATAACCTGTGTTATTATTAGTGGTCCCAGCACAAGCAATTCAAGCCTATAACGTGTCTATGGAATTTATTAGTGAACGACAAGCATATCACATGCATCTTAGTCAATTGGTGTATATATGGAGTTGATGAGCTGGCAATTTGAGGAAGGGTAGGCCCGGTCCCCTTCACCCACAAGGGCCAAGCGAGCGAGGGGACCCAGCCAGGGGGAGGCCACCCACTCCCCAGGACCCAGGGCGGTCCCCTAGCCCAACCGAAGCGCCTCAACCAGTCCCAAAGAGAGAGGAATGGGTAGCACATTCCTCTCCCACGTTCAATCCCCCCCAAGTCTAGCAAAGAGTAATGTGATGTGAATACGATGGTTACCACGTCCCCGACTGGCAACCATTATCCCTGTACTGGTATCGTGTGTGGTGTCGTGCATTAAAATTAGGGAGACTGGTGGGGGTGAGGCAAGACGGTCACGGGGCAATGATGACCCGCAAGCGTCACCCTTAAAATGAATCCCAGCAACCCTAAACCTCTGATCATAGAATCGTCCCCGCTGCTCACATAAACTTAAGGATTTTGGGCTTCCCGGTGAAATTTCAGAATGAACCTAAAACACTATAGTTTTCACAGGTGAACTTAATGTGACCTTCTCTAAACTTCTGAATGCACAACTCCAGCTGTTCCGTTTTCAAGATTTTTTGCACAATTTTTTTTTCTAACATGGAGCTGAATGACAAAATTTCCAACATGTGATCGAGGTATCAACCAATATATTTTCTGGTTCTTTTGATAGATTTAAAGCGTTATTGATACAGTACATCACAATCATTTTCAACAAGCAAACCAGGGAGGGAGAAAAATATTTAATTTACAGTATTTTGTTTAAAGTGATGCACGCACAGTGAGATGCTGTTGCAGTCCGGAGTTTTTAGCCAAGCGGTAGTGCGCTCAGCACTCAATCTGTGAGGACGGTGGTGAGTCCAGATGTGGTTGCACCGCGTGTGACGACCACCGTTATTCAAAGTTGTATACATAGATGTATAAATAAATTTGGTTTTGATATAACGAAATAAATAAATAAATAAATGCAGATTTACTTTGCAATCTATAGGACTGTTTTATGAGACATTATAGTAATAGTCACGTTGGATTTGAATAATCATAATTTTTTACCTCACTAAAAAGACTCATCTAGTCAGGTTGAGCATATTCCTTCCTCCTGCTACAATGCAACAATGGTAGCCAGCTTTGCCCTCCGCCCATGAGCGTGACAATGAGACACCGAGAACACAAAGAGACATTTGGACTGTGCGTATTAATTTAAAAAGATGGCGAAGGGCCAGTCACGGAGTATCCAGAAGACAAATTAAGCGGGGACCTTCCCCAGTAGGGTGTCCTTGGACAGATTGGATGCAAGGAAGCAAGGATACGCCTTGGAAGCTGTCACATGGCTGCTTTTAATCAACTACCCTACTATCTTTGGGGTCATTCGATGTTTAACGTCTCGAAATGGATTATTTTCATCTTTTGTTTTTTTGCTTAATTATGTTACCTAATTTTATAGTTACAACTGGTTAAACTAAAATGACAGTAAATGATGATAGCGTTAAATCTGTTCCCCAGACTTCCCCAGCCACTTCATCCAGCTCTTCCGGGGGGATCCCGAGGCGTTCCCAGGCCAGCCGAAGGACGGAGTCTCTCCAGCGTGTCCTGGGTCGTCCCCGGGGTCTCCTCCCGGTGGGACGTGCCTGGAACACCTCACCAGGGAGGCGTCTCCTCACCAGGGAGGCATCTCCTCTCGATGTGGAGGAGCAGCGACTCTACTCTGAGATCCTCCCGGATGACCGAGCTTCTCACCCTATCTCTAAGGGAGAGCCCGGACACCCTGCGGAGGAAACTCATTTCGGCCGCTTGTATCCTGGATCTCGTTCTTTCAGTCACGACTCACACCTCGTGACCATAGGTGAGGGTAGGAACGAAGATCGACCGGTAAATTGAGAGATTCGCCTTTCGGCTTAGCTCCTTCTTTACCACAACGGACCAATACAAAGTCCGCATCACTGCAGACGCTGCACCGATCCGCCTGTCGATCTCCCGTTCCATTCTTCCCTCACTCGTGAACAAGACCCCAAGATACTTGAACCCCTCCACTTGGGGCAGGATCTCATCCCCGACCTGGAGAGGGCACGCCACCCTTTTGTGACTGAGGGCCATGGTCTCAGATTTGGAAGTGCTGATTCTCATCCCAGCCGCTTCACACTCAGCTGAGAACTGCTCCAGTGAGAGTTGGAGGTCACAGCTTGATGAAGCCAACAGAACCACATCATCTGCAAAAAGCAGAGATGCAACACTGAGGCCACCAAACCCATGGGTGCTGGCCCAGCCACCAGGCGCTCGCCTTCAAGCCCCACCTCCAGACCTGGCTCCAGAGGGGGACCACGGTGACCCACGTCCGGGCAAGGGAAACCTGAGTCCATTGGTTGTCGTCATCATAAGGGCTCTTTGAGCCGTGCTTTGTCTGGTAACTCACCTAGGACCAGTTTGCCAGACAACCTAGCTCCTAGGATCATGGGGACACACAAACCCCTCCACCACGATAAGGTGACGGCTCAAGGAGGGGCTCAGCTGAAGGTTACTATCAAACTAAAAATAAAACAAAGAGAATTACATGTTGTGTATTTAAAACAACCACATAGCCTCCGCTAGTTGAATCCTAAAGTACAATGGGAAACTTCAGAGGCACATGTACTAACAATTAACATCTATGTGGCAGTGTTGTTACACTTTAAGCAACGGATACTGGAACACAAATGGTGTAGTAACACGTAGACAGACTATGTAATACAGTTGTACAGTAGACACTTTATCCTCTGCGAAGAACGACGAATACGACTGCCTTACTGAGAAGCCGAGAGAGGAGCTGAGTCTCAAGTACAGTACAGTATAGCTGTATGATTTTCTTATACTGCCGCCAGGTGGCCAAGGTACACACACCAGAATGAGCAGCACAATGTGCATTGAAGGAAAAAGTGTGACAAAAACGGTTTAAAAATATTTTTTTTTCATCTCAAATGTCACTACTGTATGTTTTCTTTCTCGTTGAAAACATCTAAAAAAATTTGGGGCAGTCTGGAATGGATTAATGGCATGTTCATTAATATCAATAGGGAAAGATGATTTGCGATTTGTTTTGAGTTACAAGCGTTGTCAAGGAACAAATTAATCTCGTATCTCAGAGTACCACTGTATTTACAAGGTACATATCAACAGAAATGAATGCCTCCCGCAAATTGACACCTACCTTTTCCATCAGAAAAAAACAGGTGGCAAAAGGGCTCACACTCTGTACTTGAGTAGAAGCACAAAAGAAAAGATTGGTAACGGTAGAAATCCAGATTAAACTCCTGTACTTAAGTAAAAGTATTAAAGTACAGACTGAAATGTACTACCAACATTTATGCAAACAAAACAATATGTGCCCATAGCTTTGCTCATGTTATGAACTGAGTAGCGAAAAAAATCGATATTGCTAATAATGACAACTGTAAAAATACACCTCATTTTTATGTGTTTTATTTGGTTAGACAATTTTCGGAAACATGGCCATGGATGGGTAATATCATACTTCTCTGTGTCTACTGCCAAATGAATTGTCAACTATTTTGATAATTGATCAATCCTTGAGATACATTGTATAACTTCAAATTATCCATATTAAAATTGGAAATTTCAGCCTCTCAACAGCAAATATATATAGATTTCGGTGGTCCTCCATGAAAGAAAACTGATTATTTTTGACATTTTCTGACATGCTACAGACTAAATCACTACCTGGATCATAATCTATAAATATATGAGCATTTTCTGCACCGTCAATTTAAAATAGTGTCCTGTTTTTTAATAAAGACAACAATTTTACAAATATATATATTTTTTTATCCAATTCTTTGATGAATCGAATAAATAATCAACAATTTATACGATTATTAAAAGAAATTGTTAATTGCAGCCCTAGGAGAAGTTGCAAATGCCGAACTACAAATATGCACGGGTCCACTGTACAACTACCTGAAACAATGCACTTAAGTACAGTAACAAAGTATTTGTACTTTGTACTCTAACGTGATCCCGCCACAATGTTGTGTACATCTATGTTTCTGCTCCCAGGAGCTTCCTCTGTAGAAATGCACTTATTGGTAGCTGTTCGTTTAATTTATCTGACAACTGTCCATTTATCATCTGCAGTACCACTCGTCATGACAACGACGCTGAGGGTGACACGTCGGCGCACGAAGTGGTGTCTGGTACGTCTGGCCCTTCTTGTAATTTGCACTTAATAAGGAGACAATCAAGGCGTCCACAGCTTTGAGTAATTATAAGTGAGTAATATTTATAATCACACAGAGTGCAGATGGTGGGAGACAGAAGGTCTAAACAGTGTCACTTTCTTCAAATTAGCTTTGTATTTCAGACATAGCCATCAAGCTGTAAGTGGAGGACACTTAATACATTCCTGTAAGTTGTTTTCTTCCCCAGCTATGGTAAAGTCATAAAAAAAAAAAAGTCTCTGTTTCTGGAAGTAGCACTCCCCGTTCTTCCTATTTCTGGAACTTCTGGATGGTGGATGAGTCAAGAATAGAAATCTTTGACAGATTTTTCCATTCCAAGTCTACTTCCTGATCACTCTTGCTGCAAACTTTTATCCTCTTCGTTGGTACCATGTCAGATGTGATGGCTACCATATGTCCGTACCCCCTTTTCAACACCAGCGTGGGAGGAGTAAAAAGCTATTATTTGGCACCGAGCGTCTCCATATGGGGTTTGACCAGAAGAAGGACATCATCACATCATTAGAAGGATGGAGAACAAAGACATTTTCCATCATTCCGCCTTCCATCCCACCTGTACACTACCACCACCCCTCCTTTCCTCGAAACCATCTGTTTTTCTCCCCTTCCTCTTTGGTTCCCGTTTTACTTTTTAGCCATTAGAGTGGAACATCCAAAGTGGAACACAATCGTCTTGATTGTCTTCTAATTTCAAAACGCTTCCCATACGAAATAATGCGAAGTGAATGAATACCGTGTCTTTTTTGGACTGCACAGACGATGATGTTTTATGTAGCATTTTAAGATTCTTTAGTACCATACAAATACAAAGAAAAGGTAACTACTGTAAAACAAGACTAAATAAAAGTAAAATAAAGTACAACTACTAGGCATGTGAAGACACCTGCTGGCCAGACACTTAAGACAAAATCCTTTATACAGATGCGTTATTGCGTTATTGTTCAATGGAACCAAAAATTCCAAAAGGTGCAGCAAATTCAACACTGCTCGTCACCAAAAGAACACCATATCTGCAGTGAAGCATAAGCATTTCCAATGTCATAAGTTCCATTTCATGCTCAATGTTTATCATTGCACTTTTGCTAATTGCCATCACTAGCACCCTTGCAAAACACCAAGAAAAGACCATGCACTCATGGTCGACAACGAGGCTCTCTAAAGCAGTCACGCCAGCGGACAATCCAAAGGGAAGATGCATTTTTGGGGTGTAAGCATAGCTAGCTAGCTAACTGCACATCACAATTGCAGCAGATAACCGCTGATGCCAACAAAGGCACTCAAGTTATCCCCAAGGGCCCGAATGGGCCCCATTTAGTCACGCCCCCAAAAGTCTGGAAAACTGAACAGGTAAAAAACAGTTTAATGCTAGATATCCATAGTTCAGTACTACATATTTCTCAGTCTTGTCACATATTTTCAGTCCTTTCTTCAAACATGTATTATACATTTAGAGAAAAAAAATGTCAATTTACTTTCCAGGGTCTATAAAGAAACACACCTCATACCATAATATGCCTGCAGTACACTCACACACGTCTTTAAATATGAATTCCCACGTCTGTGATGTGTTCGAGGGAGTTTCCCATTCCCAGCCCTCCTTCTTCCTTGAGAACAGCCATGTAGAGGAAGTGGCAGTGCTGGCATGGTTCTCTTCCCAAGTGGACCCCACCCGCAGAGGTGGGTCACCGTGTAAAAAAAAAAAAAAAAAAAAAAAAACCCTTCTGGATTCTGGTTTATGTTTCAAGAATTGTTGATTCCAAGATCCCGCTCCCCTCATAACATGACAAGCCGAGCCGCTCTGCTCGCTAATAAACACCGTATATTGCTCTATTTCACAGCTGGACTTTCCTCCGAATGTCTATTCTTTTGAGAGGAGGAATTCCCAAGCCGTCACTCAGGATGTTATGACATGAGTTCCGCTCGTTGGATGCGTGTTTTGCAGAACAAAAAAAAAAAAACATTCCAACCCGCCAAAAAATACTTCATTTAAGTTACATTTATGAGATAACAAGGGTTCAAGAAGTTGAAGAAATATGTACACCAGAGTAGAAACTGGCCATTAGACTACTAAAACAGCAAACTGAAGACATGAAAGTGGACGGAAATAGTTTTCACAGCATTCATTTGTATTTGAGCCACTGAGAGCTAGAGTGGGCTAAATCAGATTATTTTTTTTCATTTTTAAGTGCGCAAATAGAGAAAAGCAATATATTTGAGATGAATACTGGTCTAAATCAAGGTTGAAATGAAATGTTGTCATGTATGGGGCAGTCCATTATCGCACTCAGCACTTTTCCTAATTCATCACTGCAACACTGGGCCAACATCCAAGAAAGCATGGTTCAGAAATTGATAAGACTCAGAAAGTAAGTACTGGTGTAGCTTGGGTGTCATTGCCTCTGCATGTTAGTGTAGTTGAATGTTATTTATTATCTTTCAAGATGTCACCTAAGATGACAATATTTAATATTTAGGCTTGATTTGTTTTTACATATATTATATTGGTATAAAATAAATTACATACGTATTTAACTTTTGTCAATTCTCGTAAGTCAAGGCACTGGTATCTCAAGTCACCACTGTATTATGTACAAGTATGTTCTGGATACTTCTTTTCACAGAAATTGCAAAAACAAGTATCCAGAAGAAGTAATCATTGCTATGTAAAAGACAAAATCCACAGATTTGACGACAGTCATGAAATTTTAAATCACCTGCAAAATGAAAAGAAAAGAAGACAAAAATGGATGTAGCCCACTCTTGTTCTCGGTGGCTCACTTGCAACATGGAAGGGTCATTTTATGTAAATCCAAAATAACACTATGGTTAACATAGATTTGGGTTGGGCCACATTCTCCCAAGTGCGCAGATTTTCTCATCGACTTCAGTCTGTCATTCACGCACCTTCACATTCAAGCATGCATGTTGGGTTAATTGACGACAATGTAAATTCTCCATTGTTGTGAATGTGACTATGAATGGATGTTTGTCTAAATGTGCCCTCCAACTGGTTGGTGTACCCTGTCTCTTTTCAACTGGACCCCATCCCAGCTGACGAGAGTAATATAAGAAGAAAATAATGAATTACTTGAAAAAATCTGCTCAAAATATTGATTCTAAATTGCGTACAAAGAGCAGAACACAAACAATAACAAACGTGATTTTTAAAGCACAATGAAGATACTGAAAGTCACGCAAGCAAGTGGAATGGAAGGAATGTTTATACAAGCTGTTTTTTGCGTGTGCTTGTCCCCAGAAACACAATCCACAGGTGTCTTTTTCACAACACAATACTAATTCATATAAGTATCCTATAATTGCTTCCATGCATTATTAGCATGCATCTTCAAAACACGCCTGGATGGGACACCTGCTATATGGTAATCATTGTTCCCACAAAAGCATTTGATGGTGCGCCGTGAGCACCCAGATGGCCTGTACGTGGCCATATCTGTGTGTTCACTCTACCCACGCACACACACACACACACACACACACACACACACACACACCTGATGTTGACTCAGAGCAGGTTTTGGGAAATGGCGAAAGAATGTGGCTTTTTTTTCATACAGGAGGTGGATGTAGCTGCGATGAATTATAGAGTTTACTAACACACACACATGGAACCCCCTCCCCCAATAAAATAACATTACGGTTATAAAAAATAAAGCTGTCTTCCTACCTCCAGCCTTTGCTTGTTGCGCCTTCTCTTCTTTTCTAATTTGATCAAAACTGTGCACCTGAAGGTTTTGACCTTTTCCTCTCCATGTTTATGATAAATAACATTTCCCATTATTCCCCAAGAATGCCCCCCCAACACACATAAACATACACCCACCCACCATCTTTTCTTGCATCCCTTCTACCGCCACTTCACAAAGCGGTGCACATTCCCCATACAATCACCAACGATTTACATATCATGATGCCAATAGAAAACCATTAAACTTAACAAATGCCACCCTATGCAGACACACATGTTGCACATACCAGAAACTGCCACTGCATACATATTTCAATCACTTTATTGAATAAACAAACATATTCATACATGAGCTGGTGATGGCCACAACTCATGCTGATTCACTCAACACGAGTTGGCCAGTTAACAGCCAGCCAACTCTACATTCTCATTTGCTGACGCCCATGTCACTCACCAGGCCAGGCCCTGGCTTTTAAAACCATACAAACTCAAAGTCATACTACAGTAGAACTGGCTTTGAATAGAAAGTGGGAATGGCGACCCTGAATGTACAAAAAAAAGTATTACCTGCACCCCACATGCACATTTTATTGCGTTCAATAATGCAAAATAAATTTTTATCCAATAATTCGATTAACTGATGGGATAATCTGTAAAATACGCTATTCTAAAAATATTTGATAGCCCCAAAAATTCTAAACTGAATTGAGTTGAACTTCTCTCGCTCTCGTACAGTGCAGATACGTTTTTGCTCGCTCTGCTTGCTTCGCTTCTGTTTACATTTTTTTCTTGCTGATAAGATTGTTTTTCTTCTAAAAAAAAATAGAACCAGCGACTCCTGGATATTTTTAAACCTGTGGGACTGTACTTTTTTTGTAGATACAGTCAGTTGTTGCTATATTCCAATATTTTCTGATACCTTCTCCCCATTACGTGAGCCTGCTAATTAGCACAAGCCTGCTATTAGCAACAAGACCAGCAATCAAGATTCCTCCCTTTTCCACTGAGGACTATCGCGGACTGCTGCAGAGGATGTCAATCCTGGAAACAAAAATCCACCGTATTGAAGTGTATGTGGATGTAAATTGACAGTCGGGGAATGAAATCACTCTCCCGATGTCTCAAAATGGTGAGCAGAAGTATGCTAACAGACAGCCACTTATCTCAACAAAGAAGACGGATGCGGACTGTGGAAACAGTAATGCGGGCTGCTTCAACGCCGAGTGAGAGGCCGTTGACAGTCGCTACAGCGAAGGGCGAGAAAAAAGGATGTGAGTCAATGCAAAACATTGACATCAGACTTACAAATAGATTTGAGCCATTTTTACAAAACCAAGAATGCTCATCCCCCACCATCCCTGAAAGGTATGAAACGAAATCCATCCATCCATCCATTTTCTGAGCCGCTACTCCTCACTAGGCTCGCGGGCGTGCTGGAGCCTATCCCAGCTATCATCGGGCAGGAGGCGGGGTACACCCAGAACTGGTTGCCAGCCAATTGCAGGGCATATACAAACAAACAAAGAAACAACCATTCGCACGCACATTCAAACCTACGGGCAATGTAGAGTTGTCGATTAACCTCGCATGCATGTTTTTGGGATGTGGGAGGAAACCGGAGTGCCCGGAGAAAACCCACGCAGGCACGGAGAGAACATGCAAACTCCACACAAGCGGGGCCGGGGATTGAACCCCGGTCCTCAGAACTGTGAGGCAGACGCTCTAACTAGTCATTCACCGTGCCGCCTGAAACTAAATCATACAAGAAAAAAATGGCACCCCAAACATTAATAGTTGGTGATGGAGCTGTCAAGGATGTGAAATGTTTTTGCAGTGAGAAGAACACCAAAGTACTGTGTTTTACCAATGACATGGTGTCTGATATCTCTAAAAGAAATCCTGGAGATCACTAATCAGCACCCAACTGTGAAATCTGTCATTATACACACATGGGCCCTGGATGTTCTCAAGCAGCAATCTGAGGTACTGAAGTGAGATTTCATTGATCTAACAAAAGTGCAATGTTTTAATGCTGAGGTTTTTATTAGTGGACCTCTCCCACTTGTACGATTTGGAGATGGACGTTTCTCTAGGCTCAGTCAATTAAATAAGTGGCGCAAAGAAGTGTGTACGGCACTATCCGTGAGTTTCATTGACAATTTCTGCATTTTTTGGGAGCGCAGACATCTTTACAAGGCAGACGGTTTCTGTCTAATAGACAAGGGGTTAAGTTATTGGCTGCCAACCTTTTTTACTGTGTACGTCATTCAGCAGCCCAAAAAGAAAACACTGGCCTTGGTGATGCAGTTGTTCCTAAACAATCGGAGGAACAGGAGATAAGGCGACACGAGGCGCAGATGGATTCATCAGGGTCATCCAAACACCCGGAGGAGCGAATGACAAATGTGATGAGCCAGCACATTGAATCTCCCACACCCCTCCCTGCCCCATTGGAGCAAAGCCCAACGTAAAACTCACTCTCTACTATCTTATATTCTCTCCTCGGTGTGACGGACAGGATGAAGATGATTGTCAATATTGGAATCCATTGCACACCATCCCAAGATCTTCCTCCCATCCCCCCTCGCCTGAAACCACCGTCCACTAAGATGCGAATGGCCCCTCCTCCACCCATGAAGAACCTTATCTGCGAATCTGACTGATATCTGCGGGGTCTTTTCCAAAATAAGTCAGACCCCTGTGGAGATCAGGCATTTTTGATCCCTGTAATTACAAGGGACAAAAAGTAGAACTACAAACTTAGTGAGGATTAAAAGTGAATCTATCAAACTATTGCCTCCAGTTATCTCTGTGAGACTAGTTATTTTCAATATCAGGTCACTGGGTAATAAATCAATGTTGATTAATTACAACCTATGATCTGGACTTTTTGTTACTAAATGAAACATGGTTAACAGAAAGTAGCTGTAATACCATTTTAAATGAGGCACCAGCAAAAGTTTTATTTTAGTGTCAAATAGGGGAAAAAGGTGGTGGTATCGCTGTTATTTTTAAGTCATTATTTCAGTGTAAAGAAAATATATTGGGTGATTTTAGCTCTTTTGAATATCTCTGTTTTTAGTTAAAGGTGACCCAAATGTTATAGTTTTAATAATTTATAGGCCTCCAAGATACAATAGAAAATGTATGGAGGACTTTTCAGAAGTGCTATCAGTTATTTGTACTATTTTGTCATAACGGGAGACTTTAACATTCATGTTGACAATAACATGGAAAAATAATCTCAAGAACCCTCTGCTATACTAGACACATTTGACCTATCTCAACATATTAAGAGTCCAACCCACACTCAAGGTCACATCTTAGACTTGGTCATCTCTAAGGATGTTGAAATTCTATCAATTGACGTTAAGGATATGGCTATTTCTGACAATTTGTGTGTATTCTTTGAATTACAGATTCTTCCAAAACTTCAGACAACATCTATGTCTATTAAGAAAAGGTACATAAATGAGAGTACCGCCACTAAGTTTATGGAGACCATTGCTGTGCCACAAACTGTGAATGCTGAGACAGTTGATGAACGTTTGGATAATTTCACCTGTAAAATCTCAAACGTCATGAATGCTGTCGCTCCTATTAAAACTAAGACAATCTTGAGGTGACCTAGAACACCGTGGAGGAGCACAATTATGGTAAAGACCTCTAAATCTAAGTGTAGGAAAGCAGAAGGAGAAAAACTAAACTCCAAATTGACTATGACCTCTAGAGACAAAGTATTTGTAATTTTAACCAAGACTTCAACAATCCTCACACTCTGTTTGCTGTGGTTGACAAGCTCACAACCCCCCCAAATCAGATAACTCCATAACTTCACACAACAGATAAAGCAAGGAATTTGCCTGCTATTTTAGTGAAAAAAAATACAATCCATCAGGTTAAATATTAGCACAATTCAGCAAAATGATAACATTATACTACATCTCAAGCCACGCAGGAAAAACTCTATTACCATATTAGAACTTGATACAGTTGACCAAAAAACTGGAGAGAAAACGGTTCAGCAGCTGAAACCATCAACAAGCTGTCTTGACTCAATACCCTTTGACTTTTTCAAAGCTATTGTAAAGTCTGTGCTACCTGATTTGCAGCAAATAATCAATTGCTCACTCCAGTCAGGCGAGTTTCCTAAAGCTCTTAAAGTAGCTGCCATTAAGCCTCTGCTAAAAAATAGAGCGCTGGACGCTTCCATGTTAGCAAGCTATAGACCCATCTCAAATCTCCCTTTCATAGCCAAGATTGTTGAGAAAATCATTTTTAATCAACTCAGCAATTTCTTGAACTTAAATTGACTTTTTGACAAATTTCAATCAGGGTTCCGAACTCATCACAGTACAAAATCTGCTCTTCTCAAAGTGCTAAATGATATAAGATTGAATACTGACTCAGAAAAGGTGTCAATTCTGGTCTTGCTGGACCTCAGTGCGGCTTTTGATACGGTAGATCATAATATACTGCTGAACAGGTTGGAAACGTGGGTAGGACTAAATGGAACAGTCCTTAAATGGTTCAGGTCCTACCTGGAGGAAAGGAGTTATTTTGTAACCATTGGAAGTGTTCAATCTCATCGAATGGGAATGACCAATGGGGTCCCTCAAGGGTCAGTTCTTGGACCCCTCCTGTTTAGCCTGTATATGCTACCCTTGGGTCAAATTCTTCAGAACTTTAATTTTGACTATCATAGCTATGCAGATGACACACAGTTATAGCTAGCAGTGTCTCCAGATGACTACAGTTCAATTGAGGTGTTGTGTCACTGTCTAAAACAGATAACTATCTGGATGAGCCAAAATTTTCTTCAATTAAACCACAACAAAACTGATAATTGTTTTTGGCAATAAAGAAAAGAGAATTGCTGTTAGTAAATACCTAGAGTCACTTTCTTTAAAAACCAAAGACCAAGTCCGAAACCTTGGTGTTCTAATAGATTCCGACCTGATTTTCGACAGTCATATCAAATCAATTACTAAAACTGCCTTCTACCATCTGAAGAACATATCCAGAGTGAAGGCTTCATTTTTTATTTTATTTTATTTTTTTCTTTGTTTTAAATGTTTATAAGCTGTTTTTTTCCTTTGTTTTTAAATTATTTTAACCATGTAAAGCACATTGAGTTACCTTGTGTATGCTTTGCTTTGCTTAAATTTGAACAAGTCAGTTTGATTAGTTTAACAAATATCTTAGTAGAGTCCAGTTTGACATGCTTTTCATCCAAACATACACATACACATACACATGCACACACACACACAGGCACACACCCATACACACAAAGCAGTGATTGTTGTTTTTCTCCATCGCTACCGTGCACTTTAAATCTTTGGGAAAGTTTTTAATGTGACACATTTTGAAAACATATAAAACCCGCACGCCTCTTTTTAATGTTAGTTAATCATCAATTCTTCCTTGGTTCAGTGCAATGCTTTTAAGGCAACCTTTATTATGAAACAGTTTATTCCTCATTAAACACTAACACGAAAACATAAAAAGAACTATAGTGATCTTATGTGATGTTTTTGTTTGGCACTGGACGCTATTGTGATAGTGTGAGTGATAGTGTGTAATTGTGAGATTTTGCTATGGAAACCAAGGTTGAAATTTTTGGCCTTAATTTCAGAAGGTATATTTGCCACAAGCACAACATTGCTCATCACCAAAAGAACACGTTACCTGATTGGTCAGTTTTGAACACAGCCATATAGTTATAAGAGGGTCTTTCCTTTTTTTTTTTTTTTTTTTACACTTTACACAATTTTTAAAATTTCCCCTCTTAAAAATTCAATTGAGTTGTACAGACACTAGCTCACATTAATGGTGGAAATAGTTTTAAAATTATTTATCTTGGTCTATTTTTTTACATTACAAAAACATGAAATTTTACCAGGGGTGTGTAGACTTTTTATATCCACTTTACAGTATGCTCATTTTACTGACTCACTAAATGATGCCTGATACTCTGCAGTTGAACGTGATAAGTATGAGGACATACTGTAAATGTCAGTTGTTTTCAGTTTTTAAGGGACTTTGTGGAAATCGTTCTAAATTCAAATTTTCAGCTCAAAATTCTTCGTCAAAAGATATCAGTTAATTAAATCGTAAAGCGTCGTCTTCAGATGAGGACAGATGCTTCTGGATGCGGCGCATTTGCTCACGTCGAAAACAGAGGAAACGGAGCGCAAACAGGGGGAGTGAGAGGTGAAAACGAGGGGAAACAGTGAGCTCAGACACACACAAACCTGTAGGGAAGCGCTAGTTTGGGCCGGGACGAGTTTGCAGATGTTTCAAGTGCAAATCTAATCTTTACGCCAGGCCTTCTCCCTCCTCTCATTGCCTCTTTCCCTTCCACTCTCTTTTTGTATATTTATTTGAGTTTTCTCTTTGGTAACACTGCAGCATGTGTTTATACTGTATATCTCAGGGGCAACCTGTACATGTCTTCTAGACCTATTTATATGTATGTTTACTGTATGTATGTATGTATGTATCTGTATATGCGGCTGTGTTATACTCCACTTGTCTGTGCAATAATGTCTTTGTGTTGGCTCCACAGTCTCCACTTTGCTGCAGTGACCTGTTTTATTGCTGCCCTCAGTCTCATCTTGACGAGATGTTAATAGTTCAATTTCATCACACATCACCTGTACTTATCTGTCTGTCTATCTATGTGTTGGTTCCACAGTCTCAGTCTCTGTTCTCTCAGAGAACATACTGAAGGTGCAGAAACAGTCATTTCTTTGCTGTTCATGGAATTGTCCAAGGCATTAAGAATTAAAAACAATACTACCGCTCGCCTATTTGTAACATCACAAATCATCCTCCCTGAACCAGGAGTGTCATTCTAGCTGTAAATCGTGGCGATCGTGTCAAACTTCTCCTGTTCGATTTTGTGCTTTGCTTTCTTGTCTGATTAAATGTGAGACAACGGTCGTAAATTATTTGATGGAAGCTGTCCTATGAGACTACCACTTGCAAACTGTTAATTTAGCAGCGACTCCAACCCTCATGGTGGTAAACATCTGGAGAAGAAGTCATTTTGTCCCGTTTGCTGCATTTCTTGTCTAATTGACTTAACAACTATCAATGACGGATAGACCGTAGAATGTCAAGAGGAAACACACATTTGGACAAAAACATTGCCTAATATGGAAAGTTGTGCTCATCATTGGTAACACACCTACTACTTAGCTACAAATGGAAACAAGAGGTCTCAGGTGTGCCCTTAAATCCAATTGGAACTTTGGCCAGATGTTGAAAAGATGTCGGAACATTTGTCTCCAAGCATGTATTACCTTATGCAAGCGAGTAATCTCTGGAGGTAGCGGCCAGGAGGGTGGCCCCTGCTGTGATTGTAGACCTCAAACACGGGTGTGGTTCGACATTTGGGGATGCCTAAAAACAGATGTTATCTCACTACTTTGACCAGTTAATTCTACGGACTTAAAGAAGAGGGAGCCAAGGTTTCCCACCCTTTATGGCAGCGTTTCCCAACCTTTACTGAGCCAAGGCACATGTTGTTAGCCTAATAGCATATTTGCATGTCTTTTTTTTAACATTTTTGGAAAACAAGAAAAAACTAATTCAACAAACAAGAAGGAGTCCAGTTGCCTCAATTCAACCTTTGCGGATTTCCCGGATTACCTGATGACCTGGATGACTGAGAATCTACACAAACATCAAGAAAAGAAATGAATTTAAACTCAAAAGGACTTAGGCAATTTTGCTATTAAGTTAAAAAAAAATCTCACAGGACACCAGCCTCACATATCGCACATGCCAGAAAATGCAACTGTCTGTTTAAATTCTTAGTCATCCAGGTCAGAGTAATCCACAAAGGTTGAATAGAAGCAAATGGACTCTTTTTTTTTGATTAATTTGTTTTTTTTCTAGTTTTCTGAAAATGTTCAAAAATGATTCAGCTATTAATTTCTTATTGAGCTATAAGGCTAACAAAATTAGTGTGAAATTCAACTGTTTAGTTCAACACAAAGCTACTATTTTGTTGTATGAATGCCAACAGGTGGATACAGAGGTTAATTGTACCTTTTGTCGTCTAGTGGAAGAGCATGTTATTCTTCTGTCTGTCACTATACGTTGCTGGCATAGATATATGAACATACTGTACATAAGACATCATTTTTGGTAAAACATTTTTCAGACCAATTAAGTAAAACTGGATCATTTCCCATGGCACACCTGTTGATCTCTAATGGCACACTAATGTTTTGCAGCACTGTGGTTGGAAACCACTGCTTTAGGGCAAGGTTGGCTTCTCGCAATATTTTTGTAATTTCTAATACAGGTTGTTCGAAATATTTTTTCACCTAAAAGTGAGGAAAACCTTCCGACAGCAAATAAGAAACAAAGCTACATCCATTGACCCTCTTCTCAGCTTCCTCCCAAAATACAGCTGTGCAGGCAAGCAAAAGGTGGAATGCACCACATTGAGAGACACCTGCAAAAACATCATTTTTCATCTGTGAACTTTTACAAGAATAGGATGAAGGGAAGCTGGATAGGAAAGCTGTTTTCATGAGGAATGTTGGTCATGATATTTGTCTTCTACTCGTGTTCGCGTCCAGCTTAGATGCTGCAGTCAATCACGGCCAGCTTCTTGGATCGTCGAAGAGGGTTTCTGGCTCGCGGCGTGGCCTGATTGACGGCCTGACTCACTACACCTGACTCAGTCTGCTTGTTCTTGTTCGCTTTCAGAATGGGTCGCGATTTGTTTTATGTGACTGGGCTCCACGGCAGCGCACAACTGGTGGAGTCATTGACATCTGCCGCAGTGATCTGGGACCCTCTCATTTTATGGTGTGACACACACACGTATCAAACTGCAATTTAGTGTACTTAAGGGGTCAGTTACAATGACTGATGTCCAAAAGGGATGTTTTTGCCACCAGCGCTGAGCCATGTCCCGGTATGAGTGTTGATAGTGTCGCTTAGCAAAAGCCACAATTTATGAAAGAACAGTTTTGACAGATGATATTGCAGTTTATTTTACACCAGGCAACACCAAATACCTAAATAAATGTTTGTAAACAAACAGTTCTAAAAAAATTAATGTAAACGTATTGTACCTCAAAGTTAAATACAGCTGAGCTGTACTAAACAAAAGTCCTGTCCTGGACTAAAAAACAGTTTCAACAACTGTAACATTATGCAAAATTTGAATATTTAATCCAGTGGTTCTTTACAAGAGAGAGCCAGCGTACCACAGACCACATATGGAGAATCAATGTGATATAACAACAGGAGCGGGGCCAGGGGGTGGCCTGGGGAGCAATTCCATTTGCAGACAAGCTGGGCGAGACCCTCTTCCACGTCTACCTGTCGAAAAATGCACTTGACGAATATATACGTCAATGGCACTAAATGGTTGGATTCCAGTTGATGAATATACCTGTAAACGGCCATGAGAGTGGCCATGTCTATTTTTTATGGCCATGTCTATTTTTTCATTAACCTATGGGGCAATGATGATTTAGCCCTGTGAAGTCTAGGCTTTACACAAACAGGATTTTTGGGGCCGATCACCGATCAGCGAGTTTAAAAAAATGATAACCGATCACTGAGATGGAGCAAGAATTCTGTCCGAAAATGCATTTATTTTTTTCCACCAAATCCCTTCCCAACATCAGGTAAACAATATACAGTACATACATTGGTGCCTTGAGATACAAGTGACCTGAATTACGAGGTGTTTTTTTTATTTTAATTTTTTTTTTAAAAAACAAGCTGTCGTTTGTCTTTTTTCAAAATTTGACTTGCTACCAAAAATGTTGGATACAAGCGCTTTTTGGGTGCTCGTGAACTCAACTCACTTCAAAACAAAAAGCAATTTGGCATATTGTTCACAATTGACCCTTTAAGCATCGGATTGAAGACAAACAGTGCAGCAACACATGTATACATACTGTATACATATATATATATATACATACTGTATACACACATATATATATATATATATATATATATATATATATATATATATATATATATATATATATATATATATATATATATATATATATCCTCTGCATAGAACGACTAATATTATTGCCGCACTGATGAGCTGCAGGGAGGAGCCGAGCTGTCTCAATTAACAGTATAGCTATCTATCTACCTGTCTTATGCTGCCCCCAACTGGCCAAAGCAGGCACACCAGGAGAAGCAGCACAATGGCCATTCAATTGATGCAGTGTGACAAAAACTGTTTACCATCCATCCATTTTCTGTACCGCTTATCCTCACAAGAGACGTGGGCATGCTGGAGCCTATCCCAGCTATCTTCGGGTGAGAGGCGGGGTCTACCCTGAACTGGTCGCCAGCTAATCGCAGTTGAATTCTTATTTAACTATGTTATTCCTGTATGTTTTAATGAAGTACAATACTATAGCGTGCTATGAAAAAAACACATTCCAAACCTTTTTATAGTTTTTTTTTTTTTTTGGAGAGGCTGGAACAGATTGAAGGCATTTCCATTTATTTCAATGGGAACAGATGATTTGAGATACAAGTCCTTTGAGTTACAAGCACGGTCACAGAATGAATTCAACTCATATCTCAATGCACCACTGTATTTGTAATTTCATCTGCACCTGTGGCTAAAAAGTGAGTCTTTCACTGGTGCAGTCAATGAATGGGGGGATCGTTGCCAACAGCCCCTCAAATATCCACATGATCTCCTTTTTTTCATGGGTAGGGGATTGCCACTGCCATTTATTCTGAGGCATGAAGGAAAGGTTCCACTTTAATTCAAATGGCAAAAAAGATAAATTTAGCAGGCGACTTCCTGATTCATGGAGAATGATGTAATGCATTACTGATGAATGAGATGGGAGAGTGAGAGAGAGCGGAGGGGATGGGTTGTTAGAAGAGGAGGAAGTGAGTGACAACTTTTTGATAGTGGAGGGGTTAGATAATGGAGGAGGAAGGCCAGAGGTTATCAACAGGCCAGTAAGTGAGGTCTGATGCGTTGCAGCCCTTGACATGAATTGTACTGACACTCATCTGCAATGTTTTGTAAGGCAGTCAGCAGCCATCAGTGAAAACATATGTTGCGACGAACGTCCTTTGTGTCCATGTGTAGTTTTTTAAATTTCATTTTCTATTATACACACCTTGAGTTGCGAGTTTAATTTGTTCCATGACCACGCTCGTAACTCAAACTACTCAAAATCATCTTTCCCCATTTAAATTAATACAAATGCCATAAATCTGTTCTCGCCTCCACCAAAAGACAACACAGAAGAAAACTAGCACTCAATAATATAGTACTTGATAAAAACAGACAGTAATGACATAATTAAAGAATGATACAATTTTTGCCACATTTTTGTCTTCAATTCAATGGACATTGTGCAGCGTCTTCTGCTGTGTGTGCCTTGACCACCTGGGGGGAAGTATAATACAGACATCGAGACAGACAGGATGTTTCACAACTGACTCGTTAAGATGCAGTAATATTAGTAATTTTTCACAATGGTTAAAGAATATATGCCTGTGAGTATTGGTATATTATCTGTCTACATGTATTGCTACACTGTTTGTGTTCAAATATCGTACCTCAAAATGTTTTTCACAAGTCAAAGCAAAAAAACAAAACAAAAAAATGGCCGAACGACTAAAAAAACGACTCAAAAGTCGTACTGTTGTCATAAGTCATACTAGAGCGGCTCCAACTACTGGAGACAAATTCCTTGTGTGTTTTTTGGACATACTTGGCAAATAAAGATGATTCTGATTTTGAAAAGTCGGGTCACTCGTATCACAAGGCACCACTATACGTTCTTTGCTCTCATATCTTACGCACAAATAAAAAGTCTTTGGCTGTGCTAAATTTTATTTTAACTCACTGTAGTTTTCATGGCGGTTAGACTGGTTAGAGCGTCAGCCTCACAGTTCTGAGGACCTGGGTTCAATCCCCGGCCCCGCCTGTGTGGAGTTTGCATGTTCTCCCCGTGCCTGCGTGGGTTTTCTCCGGGCACTCCGGTTTCCTCCCACATCCCCAAAACATGCATTAATTGGAGACTCTAAATTGCCCGTAGGCATGACTGTGAGTGCGAATGGTTGTTTGTTTCTATGTGCCCTGTGATTGGCTGGCAACCAGTTGAGGGTGTACCCCGCCTCCTGCCCGATAACAGCTGGGATAGGCTCCAGCACGCCCGCGACCCTAGTGAGGAGAAGCGGCTCAGAAAATGGATGGATGGATGTAGTTTTCATGATCATCTTTATATCTCTAAATATATCATTTCATTTGAACAAATGGATCTAGTGGCTTCACTTCTGTGTCTGTAGCTGCAGAATACACATGCATGCACATAGAAAAATCTCACAGGCACAGGTTTGTTTTCTTTATTGGGAGTCATATTCGGAAGTTTTACAAGCTGCTGCTGCATCGGTGTTTTCACAAAGAGAGAAGAGAATGCAACACTGGAAAAACAATGAGCAAAGAACACGTCGTTTTGAAAGGCACAAAATGTGTCATCATAATTTTTCTTTGCTGTTGGCACATGCAGACACAACAAACGAGACTTCACTTCGGCACCAACGATGATACGCGCAGGCGCACACATACACACACACACACACACACACACACACACACATAGACAACAGGGGTCGACACTAATGTGGTGAAAGTCGAGTCAATGTCGAAAAGTCGCTGATGATGTTATTAATGGTATTTGAGCATATAGGTCTTCAAACACCCAATTCATGAAGAACACACATGTTAGAACACAAGAGGATCGACGTGGGCTGGGTGAAGACCCGCTAGCTGCTGGGACAGTTCACAGCTCCACAAAGCATTATAGTCCAGTGAAGAAAGCAGATGGGCGAGTTGACAGTCCACAGTAAACTGGCCGTTTGGAAGACACGATGCTACATGATTAGCGATGAGTTGACTTGAGTAAAGTCAACGTCATGCGCTAAACATCATTGTGGAGTAGTAATGTTGACTCATCGAATAGCCAATTATTCAGTTCATTCCCGTTAGTGACTTGTCGACGTCGTGCTTTAAATATCATTGTGGAGGAGTAAAGTCGACTTGATGACTAATCGACTAATTGGTTCGACCCCTATCAGCGACTTGTTAATGCCACGCTTTAAATATCTTTGTGGAGGAGTAACTAATTGGTCCAATCCCTATAAGTGACTAGTCGAGGTTACAGTCTAAATGTTATTGTGGAGTAGTAAAGTTGACTCATCAACTAGTCGACTAATCGGTTCAACCCCTATTAGTGACTAGTGGATGTCACACTCCAAACATCGTGGAGTTGTAAAGTCGACTCATCAACTAGTCAAGTTATGAATTAGACTCCTATTAGCGAGTAGTCAATGTCATAGTCTAAACGTCATTGTAAAGTAGTAAAGTCGACTAGTCTGTCCAATCCCTAGGTCATACACGCACGCACACTCATACACACAGCTTTGTTAGTGGACACCACTTATGTTGTTTATGTTGCTCAGCTGACATGATGCACAAACATATAAAGCTACAGTATAACTTACTTCATGTGACTGTGCAGTTTATCTTAAATATCACTGAGATTAAATACACCACAACGCTGCAGTCTTTAAATACATTTTAAGTTAAACAATGGAGCAACGGTGGATTGAGATGGAATCGCATCAGATCACTTTCACGTCTGTAAAGAAAAGTTTTCTTTTAAATAATAATGGAGTACAGTTAAAACAATAGCGCTGTTTTTTTTTCTTTCTCAGCATTGCTGATGTGTTTTGTATTGAAATAGCTGGTGAAAGAAAGATGCTTTCACGACCAGTTTTTCATGAAGATGCTTTGATGACTGGCGTTTATCGCTATTGTAAAACAAAAATGTGTGTTGCCACCCTTTTCCCACTGCACGGTATACACTCGCTATTGACACTTTCATATCAGCGTTATGGGTGAACCACTGCTGGTCAGTCACTGATCAAGAAGCTTAAGCGGGGTAAACACATATCGATTTTTAAAAATCTTAACCAATTCAAAAAATGTAAGAGGCCTCACATAGACAAGGCAATGATTGAGAAGGAAAAATGTATCTTAGCACACCCCACACCACAAGAGTATTGCTCAGGATCATTTTTTTTCGAGGCATCCCATAATCGGGCCTTTGCTGACTTTGATCAGAAGGGGTGGAAAAGGCTCAAATTTGGTCCGATTGCCGGTATGTGTGTACCCCGCTTTAAGATGGGTACACACATACAGCTTTTTAACATATTAAGCAATTTTTAAAAAGTGAGAGACCCCAAACATGACAAGGAAAATAAAATCTGCAAGTGTGTTTATTCTCTTATCATGTCTGGTGTACTCGAGATAGTCGTGGCTGGGCCTAACTTGATGTCGACCAAACAAGAATTAGGAATGGCATGTATTGAACAGGTTTAACATTGCGATTGTCGGCCTGACTGTTTTGCGAGCAGATGGGGGTGGAGAAATCCCTCTTAACACTCCCCACACCACAGCATAATCGCTCAGGATAATCTTTTAGAGATATCTGATAATAGGGCCTTTGTTGACTATGATCGGAAGGTGTGTGTGTGTGTATGTGTGTGTGTGGTTGGGTAGGTGGGGGGGATTCTCAAATTTGGGCCGATTTGCAATGTTTGTGTACCCCATTTTAGCTGTGGATGCAGTGTTACACTCCACAGTCTCCATTGTCCGTATGAGTTTAACCTGCTCATTGGTCTATTGTTCTGCATTTGCGATCGTAAATAGATAATCATTTTAACATTTACAATTGTCAGCTTGACCATTTTGCGAGCAGATCAGGGACGAGAAATAACTCTTAACACATCCCACACCGCAGGATAATTGCTCAAGATAATCTTTTAGAGACAATTGATAATCTGGCCCTTGTTGACGCTGATCGGAAGATGTGTGTGTGTGTGTTTGTGGGTGGGTGGGTGGGGGGGATTCTCAAATTTGGGCCGATTTGCAATGTTTGTGTACACTATTTTAGCTGTGGATGCAGTGTTACACTCCACAGTCTCCATTTGGCTGCAACCGCCTCAGTCTCCTCTCAGATAAAGTTTTTCTCATTTTAGCTCATGCGTTCAATTCTGCATGTTTTTCGCACCTTCCGATACCGTGCAGTGGAAAAGTGCCGTCATATTTTCTGACATTTAAGCTTAAATTGGGATTTTCCTTGCTGGAGAACATCCTGCCATCATTTTCCTCCCCAGACGGTTTCTCCTGCACGCTACCGGCACCCGCAGCCCTCCACCACCATGTCCTGGTAGTTCTTCAGCACCACGCGGTCCTGGGGGTCCAGGTAGAGAAGGGCGATGGGACTGAGCGAGGTGGGCACGCAGCAGGCCCGTGGCACGGCGCCGTTGACTGAGTTGACCAGCGTCTGCACCATAGCGTGGCTGGAGGAATTCATGTGGTCGGCCAGGGGGAAGCGGCACTCGCCCAGGCAGAAGAAGGCGTTGTAGCCGCTGGGCGCGATGATCCACTTGTGCCAGCCCACGTCGTTAAAATCCACGTAGAGGGGATGGCGGCGGCAGCGGTTGCGGGAGAGGCGCTTGAGCTTGGCCGCGCGACCGCCGTTACGTTTAACCCTTCCCGTTTGGCCATCCCAGCTCGGCGTGTTATACGTTTTAACCCGGCCCCACTTTTGGTCTCTATTCCAACTTTTCCTGGGCATCCCACTAAGGTTCCTTTGTCCGTGTTTGACCAACGATTCTCCCCGCCCGTCATGACTATAAGTCACCAGGAGGGGCCTCTCCTGGGCCCAGCTGTGCTCGTCCTGCCCCACTGACCTACAGACCCTCAAGTGCCCCCTCTTGTGTCCCTCCCCTTCGCCCAAACCGGTGCTGTTTTCTGGCACCACCTCTAGGAGAAAGTCAAGGTGGTCGTCTCCGTTCAGGGCTAAATCGAAGAGTTCTGCGTTCAGGCTGAATGCCTCCCAGAGGCCGCTGGATGTATGACTTTGAGGCTCAGCGGCGAGGAATCTGGTCTCTAGTAGGGTGGGGCGCGGGTCCTGTTGGCGCCCAGAGAGGTACAGGTTCAGTCTGTGGGGGCCGGGGCCCAGGGAGGCGCTCCTGGCGGTACGCAAGAGGCGGAGCTCAGCCGAGAGCACCTTCTCATCAAGGGGGATGGAGGAAATGTTGAAGGAGATGTGCGCCCATTTGTGGTCCTCTGCTGTGAGGGGCTCTAGGAGAACATCAACAGAACAAAAAAATACGTAAAAAAAATGTAAAAATACATCATTGCTTGATGGCTGGACTTTATTTCTCTTCTGTAATTTACACAGATAAACTCACTGGTCACACTTTTAGAAACAGCTGCCAATAAAAATTTAAAATTTAAAAATAAAAATCCATCCATCCATTTTGTACAGCACTAGTCCTCATTATGGTCACCAGTGAGCTGACTTTGGATGAGAGGCGAGGTACCCCCTGGACTGGTCGGCAGCCAATCACAGGCGACATATAGACAAACAACCATTCATACTCACATTCACATCTACGGATAATGTAGAGTCTTCAATTAACCTAAGAAACATGTTTTTGGAATGAGTGAGGAAGCCAGAGTAACTGGGGAAAACAACAAACTCCACACAGGAAGGCTGGAGCCTGGATTTGATCCCCCAACCTCATAGCTGTTTGGCTGATATGCTAACAACTCGATTACAATGCAAATCTGTCCAAAATTAAAAATAAAAATGAAAATAAATGATAAAATAATCAAAATTAAAAATAATCTAAAAAAAAAAAAAAAACTAAAAATAAAACAAAATAGTCCTAATTGAAAAAAAGAAATCAAGAAATTGTTGTTTATAAAATAATGGAATGGGCACCCCTGATAAATAAACAAGTATAATAAATCTAAGAAATATTTTACTAATAATACGTAGTTATAGCAACAAAAACAGTAACAATAATAACAGTGACAATAATAGCAATAGTAATAGTATATAAATATATATATATATATCTACAGAATATACATATACGTACACACGTGTGTGTATACACGTACTACAGCAACCCATCTAATCTATTACGGGCATGCTTGGACCATGTGTCATGTCTTGATTGTTAAATGAGACTGGTAAAAGATATCTGCACCTGTCATAAAGTAGATTTATACATCACCATAGGCTGATAAAAGAGAACATATAAACAGCTTCCATGGTGCGGTCTAAAGGTCCTTTACTTGCTCTCATTTTGACACTATCTATCGTGTGGTCACGGTGTAGCAGTGGTCTTACCGGTGTGGTGAAAGCTGCGTACGGTGTTGGCCTGCTGCACGTGCTGGCTGGGGAAGCTGAAGGAGGGGTCCTCCAGCATGTGGTACTGCTGCTGGTGGAAGCGGTACAGATCCATGAGGTACCGAGGGACCGGCACGCCAGGCCGAGGGTTGGGTTGCGAATGCAGTCCCAGGCGGCTCAGCAGGAGACTCTGGATGGTCTGAGTCAGGCCCGGTTCCAGGGGGAAACCGGTCAGCCTGGGCTCCGAAGTGAAGGGCGGTGCGCCGGCTAGCCTGCCATTGTAGACCTCGCCGGTGTCACCCTGGCCACCGGACAAGGCTTGAGGTAGCAGCAGGACCATGAGGAGCAGGAGGTTAGCAGGGAGCATGATGGACCTAACATGAGCAGCAAGACATTTGCTTCAGTCAACAAGAAACATTACTTCATCAAGAATTATGCTTGGAAATATTGGGGGGAAAGTCTTAACCACTATCATGGAAAACCTCAGTTGAGCAAGCATCCAAGGAGTGTGTGTTTTGCTGCTCTTTGGCTTTTTGCAACACATCCTAAAAGATGTCACACAAGACAGCATATCGCATGTGTGGTTAATTAAGCAAGAATCAAAAGGATTCCCTTTTTTCATTTGGCTTTTTCTTTGGATTTTCGGTGGTACTTCAAAATGACATCATGCGAGAGGTCAGCATATCATGTGAAACCTCAGTACACTGGTTATAAAAAGTCTACACCCCCAAATGCAAGTTTTTTTGTGATAAGATAGAGGTTGAATCAGAAAATAACACTTTTTGGGGGAGATTTTGTTATAATCCAATTAAACCAAAGATGAACATTTTGGGCAATTATTCTAAAAGGTATGCTTGGCGCAAACACAATACTGTTCGTCAGGAAAAAGCTTTGGGGCTGTTTTTCTCTGACTGGAACTGGGGTCTTACACAATTTTGAAGTAATTATGAACTGTTCAAAATAGCACTCAGTGTTAGCATAATCCATTCTTCTGATAGAAAGCAAAAAAAAAATAAAAAATCAACTAAGCAGAAAAAAAGCCAACTAGAAAAGCCTACGAGAACATCTGAACTTTATTTGAGGTTCATCAGAGGCACTTTAAATGGCAGCAGGTGTGTGCTGACTCCCATTTACTGAGTTTGAATGTGATTGGTTAATTCTGAACAAAGCCACATCCCCAGTTAGAGTAAAAGAGAGTACGCACATTTGTGGAACCACATTATCTCAGTTTTTTTTTTTTTTTTTTACTTCCCCTTGAAAATATATCTTTTTTTTAAATAATTTGAGTTGTAAAAGTCACATTAATGGTGCAAAAAGACTTAAAATGATTTCTCTTGGTCTCATGTTTTTGTATCACAAAAAAGAAAACCTGGCATTTGAACAGGGGTGTGCAGACCTTTTATATCCACTATACATCACAAGAGCTCAGTACAAAGGTGCTTTGCTTTTTGCAACTTCTGCTGTTTTTTGTTATTCAAAAACAATGTTTTGCAAGAAATCAGCATGGAACTCATGGAGAGTTAAGTTGAGCATTCAGCAAAGGATTAATTGCACCTGTGACTTTTTTGTAACACTTATTGTATTCAAGAGGTCAGGATATGTGCTATGAGAAGAATCTGAACAAATTGGGGGTTAAGACCATCATCCAACAACCCTCCTAATTAGCATCAAACCCTAAAAAAGCATTGCTCGTAATGACTGTGATGAGAGCTGATTCACAGCAAGATGAGCTCTACCATCCTCTCCCCTCCCCTCGCACACACCTTTTTGTGTGTCAGCGCGGGAACGTGACCACAAACTGGGAGTTCACACAATTACGACCACAGCTAACAGCATACCACCATGAAACAGATGTTAATAAGTCAACCGGTCATTAAAGAGCCAACACCCCTCCTAAGGTGAAAATTGAGCTAAGGTGTAAAAAAAAAAAAAAAAAAAAAGAGGTCAAATAAAAGAAGCCAAACCAAAGTGATCTGATGTAGTGAGATGCACGAGTTAAAAAAAAGGGTCTTTAAAAGAAACCACAGTTCCTTGTCTGCCCTTCTTTATCCCTTTATGAGGCATCGAATCGATTAACGGCAAGATAAGTGAGGCGTTTACGGCCTAAGCAAACACATAATGATGTCGTAATGGTCCGCTAATCTGGCCACATTGTCAGAAAAGAGGTTAGAGCGAGGCTACAGGTGTGACCGTATCTGTATCTTTTATGCGTACGTGATTGCGTAGGCCGGGCCGGCCGACGCGGGGTTCAAAGGGCACGAGAGAAGCAGCGTGGGATTGTCGCCGGCCCTCCATTACAGTGTGACAGCTGGCCCCACCCGGCAGGGACTGTTTCACCTGAGGCGAAGGCAACACAGGACAATTACAGACCAGACGCCTCTCCCTCGTTACTAAAAGCGCATTGAGGACAAGCGGAGGAACATCTCGCCTGTACTTTCCTCATTTACTAAAAGACACCGAGCGGATCAAAGGTTCACACAAGAGGAGCAGGGCACTCACACTTTACACAACACATACACACATAGAGGTACAAGAAAAAATTACCGAGTACTTGTTGTTGAGTATAGGAGTAAAATAAGTGACCTACTTTTTTTCTGGAATAAATTCATAATATTGTGAGAGTAAAGTTGCAATCTCACGAAAATGAAGTAGTCATTTTACGAGTGTATAATGGTAATGTTACAAGAAAATATAATATTACAAGAATAAAGTCTTAATGTTACGAGAATGAAGTTGTAATCCCATGAGAATGAAAGAGCCATTTTATTTGAATAGTGGTAATGTTAAAAGAAAATGTTACACTGTAATATGATTAGACTATAGTCGTGATATTACGAGAATAAAATTGTAATATCATGTGATCTCACATTCAAGAAAATGTCGTAATATTACGAGAAAAAAGTTGTAATCTCACAAGAATGAAGTAGTACTTTTACGTGAATAAAGTGGTAATGTTACAGGAAAATGTCATAATATTATGAGATAAAGCCACAATATTAAGAAAATAAAGTTGGAATCTCACAAAAATTAAGTAGTAGGTAATTTTATGTGAATAAAATGGTAATTTTATAAGAAAATGTCATACTATTATGACTTTATTCATGGGAAGAAAAAAGTTATAGTCAGAAAATAAAGTCATAATCTCATGAGCGGGTGTAAAATAAAACAAAAAGTTTTCCTTTCTTTAGAATAGGGGCATAATGTTACAAGAAAATATTATGTCATAGTATTTCCCCGAATATAAGACTGTAATTTGACAAAAGCAACATTTTTTTTTTTTAAAGAAAAAGAGTTGCAATATTATGAGAATAACGCTGTAATTGCAGGGGAATGAAGTAGTTGTTGAATAGCAGTAAAACTATGAGGGAAAAAAGTCACAATAGCGAACCCATGAAGTCGTAATCTCACGACTGTGTAAAATAAAAAATAAAATAAAGTTCTCATCTTATTAGCATAAGTTCAAGAATAATACCTATCATCAGCATGAATCCAATGAATAATGTATGTCTGTTCCTATTGCATTTATGGAGAATGTGGGAATTTTGCCATTCACTTTCTTGTAATACATTTCCACTTTATTCTTCTTTTCTGTGCCCCTAACACTGCTTTGTAGCTTTCCTTGAGTGTCTGCCTCAATGATCTTATTTAAAGTGTCCCAAACAGGTTCCCCTCTTCATGTGTCACGTTGGCTCCACCCACAAATACAGTATATTGACATTTTTATGATGGCCCCCACCGAGATGATTCTTTTTTTTTTAAACCAACATTCCTGTGGGAATTTTTGTTTAAAAAGGCAGTGATGAATGTTTTCGGGTTAAGGTCAAATGAAGGTTTTAAGGTTGTGTCCGCCATAAGATATATTGGATGTCATCTGACCTCCCTTAGCAACAGACAGTGCGGTGATAAACTCCCATCCTCTCTTTTTATCTGTTTATTTCAACATGCCTTTTCCCCTTCCTCCTTCACTACAACCGTGTCCCCTTTACCTCAATGGCTTCTTTTTCACCTCCCATTTTATTCTATTTTTCCAAAGCCTTATATGAATGGTGTTTTTGCGGAAGAGCGCGGCATACGGACGGCCCCGAGTGTCACTGCAGCTGGCTGATTTATCCGCCGCCGCTGTCTTCATGTTACGCCCGATCCTAACTTTCCTTTCCTGTTGCTCTTCCCGTGTTTCTTTTCCCAAATTCCTCCTCTCTCTTTCTCTTTCTGACTTCTCAGTCCCCCTGCTACAGCTAGCGCTCGCTCTGTTGTACTTTGGAACATGCTGCATGCAAGCTAAAGATTTCACTCGCTTAAAAGTGAACCATTGAGAACTGGAATGCACTAACTCCATTTGGCCATATCTCTCAAAAGAAAACTTGTTTAAATCAAGGTGTAGTTCCAAATTTGACATATGGGAGGCAGTTCTTTATTCAACTGAGCACCTTTCCTGATTCATTAGTGCAACACTGGGCCAACTCCCATTTCCAAACCAGGCTTCACCTACTGTAAAAAACATCCCAGAAAGTGAGGTTCAGAGATTGATAGAAGACTCAGAAAGTTAGTAGTGTAGTGCTTTAGTTTGGGTGCGATTGCATCTGCATGTTAGTATGAGTGAATGTCATTTTCCATCTTTCATACAATGATAGATTTGACTGATGTTTGGACTTAGACCACTGTTGCGAAATTATTTATTTTTTTTAATCCTATTGTGTTTCTTTTCTTTCAGGCAACTGAGATAGATGATAGTGACAAGGAAAGCAACCTATGAAAGTAAAGATAATAACTACCTCAGTTGTGGATAAAAGTGCAAGCAATATGATCAATATAAATATCCAAGATGATCTAATTCCAAAATCATGATGTTTGGCAAAAGGCCAAAATCTGAGGAAAACCACAATTACTGTAAAAACAAGTATCCAGAAGTAGTAACCATTGTCATTGTCAAAATTGAGTTACCACACTATAGTTCTCAATGGCTCAATTTCACCCAATTTTCCATGGCGAGCTTATAAAATAACCATTTCTGAGAACCAAAATTGGTTCCAGGTTCAGCACAGGCCTTTTTACGAAACAACAAAACAACAAATACAAAACAACGCAGTTAACATCAATTTATAAGATCCAGAGTTGGTCAGTAAGCCAGATATCCATTTGTGTGAACACATAACAACTTAAACACGCACTGTATGCATCTACATACGGTTTGAACCACACTGAAGACTTCATTAAGTACACCTGCACCATCTAATACAATGATTCCCAGTCACTGTGCTGCAGGAAATAATCCAATTTCAACTAATTGGTTTGAAAATTATTATTTATATCCTGGAAATAGTGCATCTTTCTATGCCAGCGACACATAGTGACAGGCAGAACAATGAAATGCTCTTCCACTTGATGGCAGAAGGTACAATTAAACAGATATCCATCATTACATAAGTACAGTGGTACGTTGACTTACAGTACATGTGAGTTACAGGCCGTTGTTTGGTTGATTTTATTTTTGCTCGGTAAATTTGAGCACCAAGCAAGCATCAGATACACCGCAGCTCGAATGAAGTGGGGAAAAAAATGAAGAGCCACAGTCGGCGATGCACTTTCAGACAAAAGCCCACACAAATGCAAAATGAAAACACTCACAAGGAGCATGCAGCAGACGTTCACACTGAACTAACCGTGTAGTAAACGGCCAATCTGACTGACTCCAGATCCTGACATCACTCACTAGGCCACTCCCCCGAAAGGCACATGAATGAATACTACTGTATGTACAGTCATTGCATTTTATAAAACCAGTTTATTTCTTGACATTCTCTTTTATTATGTTTTTATATTCATATTTGACAATACATGCCTATTATCCTTTAATAAAAAAGCAACAAAAAAGTGTGGTGGCTGGAATAGATTAAAGGCATTTCAATGAAGAATCACGCAACGTCAAGGTACCAATGTATCGAAACTTTTGTGATGGTTTTGTTTGGTGCCGTGAGTTTAAAAAAAATGTAAAATACAGTATTTACCATGGCTCAGTAATGATTTGGAAACACCAATCTAATAATATTTTGCTCCGCAGATCCAACTTACATACACTTTACTCATTTGCAGGCTGTTTGAGCCTCACTGGAAACTGTTTTTGATACACACTTTAGCTACGCTACTGTATTTGAACATTGTTCATGATGGTGGTACTTGGAAAGAGAAATATTTTTTCAGTCGATACTTGTAAAACGTTTACAAACCACTGACGTACAGTATAAAGGTGCATTGTGGTGACTAGGAGGGAGCCCCCTTCCTTCCCCTCCCTCCCCTTACAACAAGCATGGGTGGAAATATTGACATATCTCACTGGTGACTGCGAGGGTCATGCCGCGTCTGACAGCTCGGCCGTATGTGAAAAATACAGACTGCCTGCTTTTCGCATTAATAACACGCCGGCAGCAGCAGCGGCGGCAGCCTCACAACGCGCTGGCTCAATTACCTGCTGCTCTTTAAACTCATAATGGGGACACTATTCAGGTAGCTTATAGCGCACTGGAGTTTGGATTGAGCAACTGCTGTGTTTGTATGCATGTGTGTGAGTTTTCCCAAGCGTGGCTAATGTCTTAAGCAGCACACATCCAGACCGATGGGCGTATTTAGAGTGCTTCAGCATGCCTAACTATCATCTAAGAAAGTATCCCCTAAAAATACCAATGGTGACAGTTGCCATTACAACTTTTATAGGGACAGCAATGCTGTCATGTCTAAACTGCACCACTGATACTCATAAAGTTCCATAATCCCATAGTAGTCCCAGTGGTTGGTGTGTTGTCAGTCCAGTAGTTGTCCTCATTCATGTAGATGCAAAATGTGGTTATTTATTCTATAAACAGTGTAATTAGGCTGCCAAAGTGTATTAGCGTGCTGGTTCCTTGGGGTCCCCAATGAGCGTACGGTTGCCTTTGAGGGGCAAAAAATAAATAAAGAACTAAATAAAAGTTTGGTAAAAGTATTTCTAACTAATGGGTCTTATTCCTAAAACGTTAGACAAAATTCATTATTTTTAGACATGACAATACAGGTACATCTCATTAAATTACAATATCATGGAACATTTGAATTCAGTACTGTAGTTCAACTCAAAAAGTAAAACCCATATAATCTGTAACACGACATATAAAATAATCCAAATTATTTGAAAATATAGAGATGAGGTAGGAATTGGCTTTCTAAACCCTATTTTCCTGTGTTTAATTAACCTCTATCAATATAGGAGTTCCACTTTTTGATTTGAGCTACTGAAAATGACCCTTTCCACCATATTCTAATTTATCGAGATGCACTTAACTCATGAAGTCGATTTTAAAAGTACTACTGTATCTAATTTAATCGAGGTTTGGAAATGGTTGGAATGCAGCACATTTCAATATTCATTTTCAAGAAAAAATATTTGTATTAAATGTACTTTCTTTTAACAAATAAAACAATGTTCCTGTGTCAAACTGATTGTTGATTTTAATGATAAATTGCAATCATTTCTGCTTGGGTTGAAATCCTAAATCGCCCCTGAAGTGTGTGTGCATGCGTGTGTGTGCGCGTGTGCGTACTGCTCACCTCCAGCTGTGTTGGGATGTACGCAGTGTCCATGGCTTATCCTTGAGCTCCAGTGTTCCGATCCCTCGGCTCTCCCTCCTGCTCCTTTGGACAGAGTGGATTGTGTCAAGTCTTGTGTGGACTTTTTTTTTTCTTGTTGTTGTTTTTGATTCTCGGAACTAAAGCAAGTGTCTGTCTGCATGTAAATACTCTACTACAAAGTTGCGTAATGGTCCTTCCATGTTGTATCCAAAGGTACACTTTCCACTTGTGTGTGCTGCTTTAAAAAACTGTGCAGGTGCTAATGTGTGCATGCAAAGCAGCAGCACGAGTGTGAGTGAATCAATCAACTCCCTGTTGGACCTCAACCCTCTTACTATATTGTCCCGCTCCCTTCCTTTGCTGTCTCCGCCCCCCTTTCGCTCTCTCTCTCTCTGTCTCTCTCTCTCTCTCTCTCTCTCTCTCTCTCTCTCTCACACACACACACACACACACACATATGCTCTCTTTGCTGCCTTTTCTGCCTCAAAGTGACCACCAGTTAAACTCATCCCAGTTACTTACTCCCCAATGATAATGTCATAACCAACGTAACCAACTAAACAAGCATATGACATGAAACAAACTAACAAAAATCATGTTTTTTCCTCCCCCTCTATACCAAACCTACCTGCTGCGTTTCAATAGAGCCATTGCTGTGGGACAATGGCTCCTTCATTATAAATACGTGGCCCCCATAACTCTGAACGGGATTTGGTTATAATAAATAATAAAATCATCTGTATGAATGGATGAGTCAGCGGCCCGTGAAGTCAGCGCAGTTTGCGTTTGTGATTGGATGGAAGAAGGGGAAAAAAAAGGTAGGCAGCGTTCGTTCACTATTATACGGGAGAAGCAAGGTGCACCCGTCCTTTGCGGAATTTGTATTCATGAAGCTGGCCCATGAGCAAACGTCTCTTTTGGATGCGTCGTCTCACATATTACCGCTCACACACGCACTCGAAAACTCTTCTCATTCATCGCAGCACACACAAAGAAAATCACACCTACCACACATCCATCAAATTGTTTTTCCCTGAGAAGAAAAATGTTATCTGCCAGTCAATTAATTTCTGAGACAAGAGACTGAAATGAAAGGGCATGATTAGCACATTTATGATTTGGTTATGATCACGTAACGACGTCCCATTCAAGCAAAATTTGAACGCCCTAAAACCATTCCAAAGCCTCTGCACATTTGTAATTTAGTTAAACTTATGTTAAATTGGTGTATTACAGTGTAGCACAGTCTAGATATGCTTAGTTTATCTTATTTTACATGAGCATAGTGTGTCTGAGCTTAGTTGAGTGTAGCGTAGTACCATATTTTAGCACATTTTAGTGTAGCATCATTTGTCATAGCTTAGTTTATCTTATTGTATTTTAGTTAAGTTTATGTTGAATTGGCATATCTTAGTGTAGCATAATCTAGTTTTGCTGAGTATCTTTTTGTAATGTGTGTCTGAGCTCAATTGAGTGTAGTGTAATACCATAGTTTAGCATACTTTTATGTAGCACGTTTGTCCTTAGCTCTTATCTTGTATTAGTGTAGTTGCTCAGTGTGGCATATTTGAGTTGATGTTAAGTTGGCACATTGTAACGTAGCATAATCTAGCTTTGCTAAATTTATCTTATTATGAATTTATATAATGTGTCTTATCTTAATTGAGTGTGGCATAAAACTATTTGAAATTAGCACTACGTGTCTGACTTAAGTTTAGTGTAGCATGATTTACCTTAACGTAGCATAACATATTTGAGCTTAGTTTAGCATTGCATCATTTGGTGTGGCTTACTTTAGCTTACCTTGTATTAGCTTCATTATTTTACCTCATATTAGCAAAGTGTACCATCTTGTAGCTTAACAAAGCATAGTTTCTATATCTTAGAATAATTGAAGAACATGAAAAATACTGCATACCTCCATAATGAGGTATATTACCACCACTTTCAATTTCAATTAACTAGCCATACCTTTAGTAAACCTACACATCATGTTATTATTATTATTAACACAGTATCAGCTGAAGCATTAATGGACAAAGTGTGCTGCAAGCTTAAAATCTTGGGTCAAATGTTGAAAGGCATTATAGCGGACATTCTTTCACATATGATCTGCGGCTTTACTAACCGCTGCCTCCTCCTCCTCCTCCTCCTTCCAAACGTGAGGCGATTCCAGCCTCCAGGTTTCCCATCCTCTGGAAAAGACGTCTGCTGCCTTGTCCCGTTGACTTCCGCTGACGGGGGTGGAGAGAAACTTTTCAGCGCCCTCTTTGCAAGTTATCCATTCCTGCTGCATCCTAGAATACACTATGAAATCAAAATCAACAACGGCTCAAACGTTGAAGGGGACATACTGTATTGTATTTAATGGACCTTTTCAACATGATGTCACACCTATTTGCGGATGGCAAAAGCACAAGCACAGTCCGAGTAAACATATTGTTCCGTCATCTGACCAAGATAGCGCAATTGAGAAAGCAGGGTAAACACTTGAATGAGCATTATTGCCTTATACTGCTGCAGTTTTGGTGTGTGAAGCATCAGTCATAAAAAAGATGTTACGTGATGTAACTTGCTTCGACATGAGCCATAATTTCCATTTCAACAGGCAAGTAGATTAAAAAGAGAAATGTGGTTGAAATTCAGACGATCAACGTGATCATTGAAGGACTGGCTCGTTTAATGGACTTTTCTGTAGCTCAGATTAATGGGACGGCCATGCTCGTTTGACACTGAAATGGATAGCACGCTATAGAGCTGACGTTTGCCAACAGGCTAGCCACTGTTTTGCTAAATTACTACAACCTAACCAAACATTTTATACGTGAAATGCCTTCCACAAACCCGATGATTGATGTTGGGTTTGCAGGTCGCTCCCTTTAGATGTGGCTAGTACATTTTGGGATTTTCTCTGCACAACTATTTATGACATCCACTCTATTCATGCTCCTCAACCGTGGATTCCTCTGGATTTAGACTTTGTTTTTTGGGGGTTTTTTTTTTAAGGAAAGGAAAGGAAAAAAAAACCTCAACCTTTCAAGGTATGTCTGGTGGTGCAAACCCAAACAACACATTTTCAACTAATCGCTTTTCTGCCATCCGGAAGTACCTTGGCACCTACTCTTTACGAACTTTGGGTATGTTTGGAAATTCATTCTGATGCTCTCATTGTGCTCTGAGAATGGAGTGTTCAGAGAGGCAGAGTGCGCTCCATTTTCTATGAATTTACGAACGAACGTGTTGGCCATTGGCAGGGATACGTCAGTGCATCGTCCATATTGAATGTGTCAGCGCTGCCTGTAAACATCTCGACCTGCCTGACGCTACGGCACTCCCAGAATGTTGCGCTCTGAATAACCGAACGGCACACTCCCACAACGCTCTGAGTTTCGGAACGTTCAGGAGTGTCGCGAGCGTGCTTGGAGTGAATTTCCGAATGCAGCCGTTACGAAAAGGTCTACGGCTGGTATACAAATCGTTGGGGCTTTGGAGTGCCTGCTCACCCATCAAGTGTGTAATTAAACAACCAAGTACATTTTTTGTTATCGAGTTAAAATGTTTTTATTGTGATCACCCCCCCCCCCCCACACACACACACACACACCTCCCCCCCCCCCCCCCCCCCCCCCCCCCCCCCACACACACACACCTCTGGTCTCTGCTTCATCAGGTATAAACCAATCTAGTCTCAAAGCTCAGGCTTCGTCCCCAGTCATCACGGCTATGAAAGCCAGACTCACCACTGACCGCGTCAACACCAGTCGCAGAGGATCCAAAATCACAAAACTTGCCAGAGAGTCCTATCTAGCCAAGAGAAAATGGGAACAAAACAGGCTGTGCATATTACCCGCCAAAAAGGCAGGTCTTTTGTTCATTAGCATCAATTAATGGTGGCCTGCGGAGTCAAAAAGACTGTTTTTATTTTGCCTCACAGACCTTAGCAGCTGTTAAATTCTTAAATGAAAGTCCATAGCGGTATTAAAAGTGACATGTCAAACCACTGCAGCAGCCTGTTTCAGGCATCTTTGGATATTTTCTGTTCATGTTTTGCTGGCGTTTGCACTGGCAGACTTAACAGCCTCTTAGCCTTCTTCCCCGCCGGGACCGTTTTTCTCCCACTGATTGGCCACTGCATCGCATTACATTACATTGCGGGCAAGTCTTGTTTTTCCAGAAAAAAAAAAATGTTATGACAATAAAGTTGCAATATTAAAAAAAAAAAAAGGTCATAATGTTACAAGAATTAAGTCAGATTTTTTTTTTCAGGTAATAATGTTTGCTTTTTTTCTTACAAATAATAGTTTTGTACTTTTTCTCACATAAACTAACTTTTCCTCGTAATATTAGAATTTTGCTTCTACAAAGACTTTATTCTCAGATAAGACTTTTTTCTTGTAATATATTAGCTTTTAGTGTAATATTACTGCTTTAATTTCACAAAAAATATTTTTTGTAATGACTCTATTCTTGTAAGATGACTCATATCTGAAGACTTATTTCTCATATTCTGACTTTTGTATATAATATTCAGACTTTATCCATGTAAAATTACTACTTTTCACATGATATTATGACTGCAATCTCATGAAAATAAGAATTGTTTGTGTTATATCATGACTTTACTCTTGTAAATTATGATTAGAACCCTGATAAAATAAGTTTTTTCTTTAATATTAGTTATTAGTAAAACCTTATTCTCACAACATACCTGTGCTACTTTTAAATATATTTTTTCCTCATATTACTTTTCTTGTAATATAGAGAATTTAATCTTGTAAAATTAGTGTTTTTCTCATAATATTATGACTTCATTCTCATAAAAACAAGGTTTTTTTTCAAGTAATATCACGCCTTTACTCTCGTGAATTACAATACTGTATCCTCATAAAATAAAACTTCTTTAGTATTATTCAATATTACAAAATATTACAATTATATTTTTTATTTTTCCAAGTCATAATAAAAATTGGACTTTTCTTAAAACATTCAGAATTTATTCTTCTAAAATTATATTTCTCACAATATTAGGACTTCATTCTCATAAAAATAAGATTTTTTAATCATGTAAAACACACCTTTACTCTTGTAAATGTGAATAACCTTGGCGAAGACTTTTCTTTAACATTACAAATTTGTTTTCATAAAAATACAACCTTTTTGAGTAGTGTAAAAGACACACTACTCAAAAAGGTTGTATTTCTGATATTAGAAGTTTTCTTGGAATATTCTGAATTTATTGTAAAATTACTATTTTTTCCCCTCATAATATTACCAATTTATGTAAAAACAAAAACTCGCAATATTACTATTATTTTTAAAAATCAGTTTTCTCCTTGCAATATTAAAATTTTATTTGGTAAAAACAGGACTTTCCTCATAATATGAAAAATATATTCTATAAATTTTTCTTTCCGCTGAGGCCCTAATACACTAAAAAAACAATTTATAGAATTTACCCAATAAATTTAGGGTAACAATTTTCAGCCACTTTAATTGGGTAGATTTAAACCACATATTTTGGGTAAAGAATACCTTAATACAATAGCAATACAATACAAAACTTTGACAAAGTTTACCACACATTTCTGATTACATTTCATCCACAACGCCTGAGATGAGGTGGGGTTAGTATACTTTGCTTTCCTCAACATCCATGTTCTTACTTAGTAGATTTCACTGAGGCAGACCTGTGCATAGCACCTACTGTGGTAGTATCAAGTCTTTCAAAGCAAACATCGTGCCAGTTGCCTTATAGCAAGACTGCCTACACATACATTTTCATAAGCATGGCTGAGAAATCATTGTTTTTCCATACTATCCCCAGACACGGGTTTATGAAATGCACATATAGCCTGCTAACCTTACCTGACATACTCATAATACAAGCAGGAACATATCTAAGTAATGATCAACGTTTAGGTAAGCTTGTTTTATCATATAGTGCCATTTTCTTTGTCGTTTTGCTTGCTTTAGTGCTGATTCGCTAGCTAACAACCAATCAGAGTGATCTGTTGTCACCGATGGAGGACGCCATTTTGTGCTGCTGAGCTGTTGACACGTCAGCCAATTAGTGCGGCATGCATGTGTCACGTGATGCATATTGGCGTACCATTGGCTTTTAGGTGGATTTTACTAAATTTTTCTTGGTAACACTTTTTACTGTTGTCAAATAGGTAGTGTAGGTAACATTTACCCTATTTTTGGGGTACTTTACCAATCGAATATAAAAATGTAAATTTTAGATGTTTTTCATGGATTATATTTACCACTCTCCAAAATATTTTTTTTTACATTGTACAGTACTATACACCTTGTATCAGTCTTTCCAGAACTTTGAGTCATGGCAGGTGTTTAGAATCTCATGGCACAAAACCAACCAAAAATGTCACAAAAAGTGGATACACAGGTTAAACTCTGGACCTTCTGCCATCAAGTAGAAGAACATTTACTTGTTCTGCTTGTCAGTATAGGTCGTTGGCATAGATAGTTAAACAAAGATACATTATATCTAGTAAATAAATTTTTGCACAAATAAGGTGAAGTCGGATAATTTCCTGCAGCACACCTGATTTACGGCAAACTGGTTGGGAATCACTGCCTTATATGATTGAATTCTATGAATTCTACCTAGCAACAAGCAGCCAGGCAAACATGTCATGCAACACTTGCAACACTTTTTCATGAGTTTGCAGTTTTATAATGATATTTTTTTTTATCCATAACATTGCTCTTGAAACAGCAATGAATACAAACATAGCTGTGGCCTCAGTGAACCTACACGGCTGCCTTGTGACATATGCACACACAATACTGCAAGGTTAGACCGGTCGTCATTGCACATTGTTCATCCTGCTGTGCAGCAAACAGCTTCTTCCTCTTCCTGAGCCAACTTAGCCGGTCTCCACCACCAAGACATCGACCCCTACAGGTTGTTTCGAGAACTTCTAAATTATCTCCCTGTGCATGAGTTTGTTGTCTGAGACATGATGCTAACGCATGTAGACAGAATGTAAACCATTGTTTGCATAATTTACGGAAACAATCGAGACGAATGACTGCCTCATTTGTCGTTTTTCCAATCCAATTGTCCCCCAGAGGAGGGCATCACGAAGCAGGGTGAGTCATAAAAGCAAAGTACCCCAATAGCCACAAAATGAGCAAAAATTTATGTCACAACACTTAAGGTGATTCATGCCTCAGACAGCAATGTGACGTGCCACCAAACCATGTTTTCGTAAATGAACTTAAGGGTAAATATGTCATAAATCTGTAAGAAAAAAAAAATTGCATTTATGGCAATTTATGAAGGAGCTCATCATTCATGTAGCAGACATGATTGTTCATTAGGTATACCTACATACAGTAGGTAAAAATGCTCAGGGTCTATTGACATGCTCATGCAAATCAATATTAATCTCAACATTGGACTTCCTATTAAGACCAGTTATATTTGGAAGTGTAGCAATTCAAAAACATTTATTATCTTGTTTAGGTAACAAGTGACAAGCATGTTAGCACCGTGAGAATCTAATGCAGCAGTAAAATTCGGACTTAGTTTTTTACTCGAGTAAATTACAATTTTATCCTCATGAAAATAAGGCTTTTCTAATGTTCTAATATTATAAATACGATCAAAGTAAGACCTTTTTCTCGTAACATTCTGACTCGTAGCTAACTTAATAACTGCCATGGACGTTTTATTCATCACCAGGAATCAAATTTTTCAACAAGTAGGCATGGAGGAGGAACTTGCCAAGTTTTTCTGTGAACATCAAGATTGTAAAGCATTGTAATGATGAAAACATCCTTGGTCGTGTGTGTGTGTGTTTGTGTGTGTGTGTGTGTGTGTATATATATATATATATATATATATACACAGTATATGTAGATAGATATTCTGTTTACATATCAAGGATGTCAGCAGCTAGTGCGAAAAGCTAACACAGCAGTCTACATCTTTACTCAGTACTCCTCCTTGTCAAACAGCACACACCGATGGACTCAATTACACAAAACCAGTCACCAAAGATACAAATTGAAGTCCTTTGTTCCAAACAATTTGGTTGATACCAGCGGAGAGTCTTAAAGTTTACATCAAAGGCATAATAACGTGATGAGGTAAGGTTATTTTTGTTTAGTTATTTGTTACTTCCAGTAAATACTTAGTGGTTCTTCACTACTTTTACTCATTATGTCGAAGCCAAAATCTTAGGAATGACTTTGCAAACAAAATAAAAAAAAATAAAAATAATAATTGAAGTGGATGATTTGTGAGGGTTTGGAATGGAAAGGACAAATGGATGTCGGAAAGTGGGGAAGGAGACAAAGACAAAATTGTATTAATGTTCACATACAGGGTTGTGCTCCAGAGGAATTATGTACAAAAACAGACACACACACGCACACACACGCAAACAAGGTCTGATGTTTTTTCATTCACCACTAAAAAATTCCACTGTGAGTTTTTGCACTGATAAGATGTCATTCCTTTGTCCTGAGCTCAATGTCTGTGGCCGTGGATAAGAAGCAGTAACAAGGACCGTAATTATGAATTAAATGCCGTATTACTGGAAATAGCGGCTAGGGCTGTTCAATACACAACTGTAGTTGGGGAGGGGGCTCATTTTACTTTACAAACACATTTTTGGAATAATATCAAACAATGTAACTGGTATATTACAATACATGTCAAATGAAAGTGGAGTTTAAAACGAAATAATGAAGACTATTATGGAAAAAACACATGCAATATTGTGGAGCAATCGTGCTAACTGTTGTTAAAATAGATGCTTCCAAATAGCATAAGACAACCGTTAATACTGTGCGAGGAACTCTGAACTTGACTTTAATTAATCTCAGAGACTATTTACATGTCTCGGTAGGTACTGCTGTTTTGGTTACCAACCAATTTCAAATGGGCTGAGCAGTTAAGTGTCTAATGTTTGGATATTAACAATAGCATCTATGAACTGAGGTGATCACAGTTTAGGGAGATAACATTTGCGGGAGGTGTTTAGTTCAAATCTGGAGCCTATCCCAGCTGACTTTGGGGCAAGAGGCGGGGTACACTCTGGACTGCTCGCCATGCAATCTCAGGGAACATTTGGACAAACACTCACACTCAAATTCATACCTACGGACAATTTATTGTCTTTAATGAACCTAACATTCGTTGTTTTTGGAATGGGGGGAACCCTCCGGACTTCTTGACTATGAGGCAGATGTGCTAACAACTAGTCCACCGTGCTGTTCTCAACTGAAACATTTAATTTGCATTTAACATATTCTTGGCTATCCCTCGAGTCGAGGATGATGGTCTCCAGTTAACTCTGCTAAGTCCTTTAATGGCTTAGGAGGCTCAGTTTAGATGCACACTGTCTGCCGCAGGTGTTGCAGGTGCTGGTATCAGACAGCCTCTGGCGGTCCGGGTTTCGTTGTTATTCGTTACAGTTTTTCTTAGATGTTGTTGGTCCTGTTTGTCTCAAATGTCAGGGTTCCTAGGTGGCTCAGCTATCTCCAGCTGGTGCGGTCTTTGGCCAGATCTTCCCACCTATTCCAGCTGATGGAGCAGCTTTGCAAGTTGGACTTGAGAAGGCCTTTGAAACGTTTCTTCTGTCCTCTCATCAATTGTTTTCCAACTTGAAGTTCAGAATAGAAGAGCTGTTCAGGAAGTCGAGTGTCGTCCATTTGAACGATGTTGCCAGCCCAACACAGCTGAGAGAAAGTACAGTATTCAACGCTTTCAATCATGGTCAAGGCAAGAATGCTGATGTTAGTTCAGTAGTCTTTCCTGCTGACATGTGTGATGGTTCTTAGACAGTGCTCGTGGAAACATTCCAAGGTAAGTATTGGATCCATGTTGTAGGGTCGCATCATGATCACTTTGTATACCACTATCTTGGTTTCTTTACGAAGATTGGGATTTTGGAAGACACAAGTGTGGTGTCTACCGTATGTTGTTCAGGGACATTGGATCTTGGATTTCATCACTGATGTCGGTGTAATGAAGGTAATGCTGCACGGACCTCGCCCGAGGCTCGAAAGCACGGGATCAATGTACCCTGGGTTGAAAGTTGAGTGCACAAACCGCCGAGCTGAAAGCCTGGGCTGCCGGCTAAGCAGGCAGCATCCTCTTTAAGCATTCTGAGGATTAAGGTTTGACCAACGTACAGTTGCACAGCACAAGCTGCCATTCTGTTACATCAGCAGTGGATGAGACATGACTTCCAAACTATGGGAAATATGCTAATGTTCTCGAGAGATTGTCCTTTGAGTCGTATGTTCAGTGGTGTGGGATTGCAGACATTGGGTGGTGGGTGGCTGGTACAGGACCTGTGTTTTCTTTAGGTTAACGTGGAGGCCAGTCTTGGTGCAAGTATTATAAATGCTTCACCAATCTGTTATATACTGTAAAACTGGAAAATACATTCTAACTTGGTAGTATGCAAAACATCATATCATATTTCATATTTGCAGAAAACGACAAGGCCCCCACTGTCTCTATCAGTGTTTGCACGTTCCTTTTCCTGTAAATTATTAAATGTATAATAATAATTAAATGCAAACGTGTGAATGTGTATGAGTGGTAAGTAATAACAGGAAACTGACCTTTAATGTTGACACAATCTTAGTAGACCAATTTCTCATTTGAACGAAACAAACAAAGACGTCAGGCTGCAACCCATGCAGGATAAAAACAGCTGACCTGTGGTGTACCTTCAAAGGTAAACACAAGGCATGGAGTTTATTGTGAGTGTCTTATTGCGAACCATAAGCTTTATTTACAGGTCTCCCTGTGTGTCCTGTATTGTAGCTGCAGATGTATGGGGCCCAGAAAAAGGTAGCCCTCCCTGATCCAGATGTCTCCAGGTGTGGTCCGCTTTCTCGGCAGGTTCCCGTGAAGATGCATTCCTAGTGCAACATTTTTTCGGGCAAATAATACATTTTTATATCCTGCATTGGTAAAGTCATCATATGAGTCCATGCGCTCCATTGCTGTTTTTGTGTGTGTCAGGATGTGACTTTCTACCTGTTCTAGACATCTGTTCTCATTTGATAGCCGCAGCAGGGAGAGCAGGAACAAGATCCTGAAGGCTTACCAGGACATAGGACACAGAGTAAAAAAGACTGACACGAGCAGCTAAAGAAGAAAATACTGGTTGGTTTTGCATTTCATGTACTGTATATAAATGTAAGCAAAGGAAGAACATGGAGACAGTTTATGCAATGTAAGCAGTTTAAAAGCAAAGACATGCTCCACTTCCTTTGTAGCATCTCTGTTTATGCAGATTCCATCTGCCAGATAACATCAGCAAATAATCTGTAGCTGCATTAAGTCAAGATGCTGCTTTCCACATCTGGCGCAGTTGTAAACACTCGTAAGTGGTGCGGCTGGTGGGAGTTACAAGGTCTTGGTATCAAAGTGAGTGTTTAACTGTGTGGGGTGAAGGGGATACAAAAAAAAAAGACGCTGATCCCCAAGACGTTGGGGGCTTGTCCCTGTACGAGCTAAGGGACCGAACTCTCTCTCCCACCTAGTCACAATTTTAACAGCAACACCAACCAAAATGTCTACATTTTTTTGGTCTATAACCTTCGACCCTCTGGTTCCTGAGTCCATACAGAATGAGATACCTCCCTTAGAAAGCTGTGGGTGGAAACAATGTCAATCTTTAGTGCCTTTCCCAAGGGGCAGCACAGGAGAGCTCTGGTTTCTACCAAGTCCAGAAACCAGTCCCAATTTTCAAACGTTTTGGTCATTGGAGGGTTCTGAACCTCCTAACTCCTTGTTCCCCATGGCAAGTCCTTCAGTGTGATGTGAATAGAAACAGTGTTAAGCAGAGGTGGAACCAAGTCATTGCTTTGCAAGTCACAAGTAAGTCCCAAGTCTTTGCCCTCAAGTCCCGAGTCAAGCCCCAAGTCGAGACAGGCAAGTTCCAAGTCAAGTCACAAGTCCTACACTTTGAGTTTCAAGTCCTTTTAAGTCATTATACCAACAAAATAAAATGAGATTTGAATATATATAATATTTGTATTGAATTAATATGTATATATTATATACTGCATTTACATATTTAATATATGTTAAAATCTGTACTTATTAATCAAAAGAAATTTGATAAACAAGTGCATTTAACCTTTATAAGAAAACTACAGGACTGATCAAAATCTTTGCACTTTCAAAGCCAATCGTCAAGGGGGGCTTAATTTATTGCCCCTTCAAAACCAATTCATAGTAGGTTTTCAGTTATCTTATGAAAATGCTTTGCTATGACTTACATTTTCTCACTTTATTTCTGAGGTGACATTAAACAGACCTGTCACAAATAAGAATTGGCATCCAGTAGTGCTGCAATTAGTAAACGAGTATTCTACTGACAATTCTGGCGGAATAATCAAGTATAAGGATAAAATGTGTTTTTGCTTGGTTAAAGAGCAATTATGAAGACGCAAGAGAAAATGAGATGTTTCACTTCACAATGAACAACCAGTTGGTTTCCTCTTTTAGATAAAAAGTATTTTCCTTTAATTCACATTATGCATATAGCAGGAAACTACATTTTCTTGTCTACAAACATTTCTAGTGGGACAATTTAAAACAAAAATATAAATAGATTTCAGTTTAAACTTGACGTTACTTGTGAGTATCAAAAACATAAGGCATTAATGTAAAAAAAAAGAGGTTTGTCATCTTGTTATAAAGGTACAATTTTATATATATATATATATATATATATATATATATATATATATATATATATATATATATATATATATATTGAGATTGGTTGCTGTTGGCGAGCGAACCTTAACTCATCACCTTAGACTGTCTAGGTCAAAGTTTTCGATTGTTTAACCTTGGCTCATGTTTGGGGACAACCTAAATAGGTCAGGTCAACTTTTCATGCTTTCCCAAAAGAACTTGGATGTATTAGGATGGTTTGAAGACTTTACTATTAGTATGTAAGTATTGTACTGTAGCGTACTCCACCCTCCCAGCCCTTTACCCACCATTGACGTCCCACCACTGTGTACACGTCTTTGTCCTCTCACCGTGATAGAGTGATGTGACAGTAGAGAGCAGACAATGTCGGGTTACCCTGCTATTATGGAAAGGAGGACGGAAACATCCCAGGCGGGCGGGAGGGGAAGTATCCCTCGTCGCTTCGCTGTGCGGCACAAGACCCGCTGATGATTCACCAGTCTGCACGATAAAAGGTTGGCGACCCCAATTTGAGTAAGGCAAGTAGGAGGAGAAGCGGGAGAAGAAGGCAGATGAGGAAGGGGGTAACAAGGAGGAGGGTACGCAGATGCATACGTCAGAGGCACTTCCTAATAGGAAGATGTCCTTGTCCCTGACACAAGTAAATCAAGTCACTTGGGGAGGAGAATAACAGATGGAGAGATTGCTGTCTGGTGAGCGGGAGTGCAGGCTCGGGACGTGAGAATGTCTAAGTAGAATTAGAAGCAATTAATTCAGCTGTTTTGATGATGCAAAAGATGGGAGAGAGCAAAGTGACGCAGATTAAGTGATTTAAGATGTGTGAGGGGTGCGCGGGCGGAGCAGTGATGAAAACAGGTGAGGTCTAGAGAATGGGACTAGAGGAGCAATGATGGAAAAGTACTCTGAAGACATCTTGTAGGTGGCAGTTAAAGGTTGCTGTTGATAATGGGAATACGATCCTGCTGCCACTGGGAAAGCACTTGTCCAACACCACAGGAGTTCTTTCTACTACTCTCTAATTGAATGACAGCAACCGACTTCAATGGTTGCAATCAAACCTCTGTCAGAGATATACATAAATTTAACAATGTTTGCAGTGGTTTGCCATGGTGTAAGACTGCACTACATTTTGAGAGATGAGATGTTTTCTTTGGGCGGCACAGTGGAGACTGGTTAGAGCGTCAGCCTCACAGTTCTGAGGAGCGGGGTTCAATCCCCGGACCCGCCTGTATGGAGTTTGCATGTTATCCCCGTGCCTGTGTGGGTTTTCTCCGGGCACTCCGGTTTCCTCAAACATCCCAAAAACATGCATGGTAGGTTAATTGACAACTCTAAATTGCCCGTAGGTGTGAATGCGAGTGTGAATGGTTGTTTATTTGTATGTGCCTTGCGATTGGCTGGCAACCAGTTCATGGTGTACCACGCCTCCTGCCTGATGATAGCTGGGATAGGCTCCAGCAAGTAATTTCACGAGATTAAAAAAAAACAAAAAACAAATTTAAACTCTCTAAGTAGTGAAAGGATTAACTCCACAAGTAAGATGTTTTGGGGGCAGCACAGTGGTCTCATGGTTAACGCATCTGCATCACAGTTCTGTGGGTTGGTGTTTGAATCTAAGCTATTCCCTTCCTTTATTTAGTTTCCATGTTAGGTTAATAAAAAACTCAAAATTGTCCATAGGTGTGAATGTGAGCGTGAATAGTCGTTTGTCTATACTGTGTGCCATACGATGGGCTCGTGACCAATCCAGGGTGTACCCTGCTTCTCGCCCAAAAGTCATCTGAGATAGCCCCCAGCTAACCTGCGACCCTAATGAGGACAAGTACCATTAAAAAGAATAGCTGGAATTTTTTGTGATAAGGAAACGAGTGCTCAAACCAGGAACCAGGAGTGCAACCCAACAGCAACATAGCAGCCAGTCTGGCTGCTAAGTACAATATGAGCCATACATTTACATACACAAATACATTTTACCAAGTAGATGCCATGTTTAACATACAATTACTAACGAGACAACCATAAAACCCAAGAAGCATTCTTAAGCTGAATGCTGAGCTTGGCTACGATGTCCCATATATCTGATGCACAGCACAGTTCTACTCAGTTGCAAATTACAACCACAATATTCAACAGATAGTTATCCTTGAACCCATTCTCAATACATTGAATTATTAAATGACGCAGCATAATTTTTGTAGAGGTCAAAATTTTAATCAATCTCATACTGAATCTCATTAGTTACTCTCTATATACAACTTTCTCAGAACCTAATTGTTACGCCCCAAACTCAAACCCAGTCACACTGCTTCTGTCTTGGATGTCATATTTCTCAGGGTTCATAGTACGTCAGCAGTTCGACCGCATCACAGACACTTGTTAGCGGTATCTTCCTGTGTTTACGCCGGTGGGACAGGGAGTGGACCATGATGGGGTCCTACAGACAAATAAAGATAACTTTAATTGCCATCTAATTGGCGCTTTCCCTCTCCTCCCTCATCTTTATGTGACTTCCTGCCTAGAATGGAGCCAGGCGCGCATGCGACACATCTTCATCGCTTGGCGCACACATAAAAATCGATGAGACAATTAATCATTTCTTGACAATTCATATGGAATTTCACTTTTTCACCAGTTTGTGGACAACCAGAGGGGGCAGGGTCACCTTATGGCATAGGGGGCCAGATGCGGCCCGGGGGCCAGATACGGCCCGCCACATCATTTTATGTGGCCCGCGAAAGCAAATCATGCTTGTCAATTTCTGGGATTATTGCTCCAATCTGTACCCAAATTCCAAATTGTCATAATAATAAACAAGAATGTTGAGATATTGCATTTTACTGTTACCAAACCCTTCTTCTACAGTAACTTAAACAATACTTGAACAAACTATTATCCTTGTCTTCTGATTTCAAAACTTGTTATCCCTCAATTTGTTGTGTAATGGTAATAAGATGATTTGGTGATTAAACATTTATATGGTTTCACTGTTCTAATGGGCCTCTGAGGGAAATCATAAGTACAATGCGGCCCGAGACAAAAATGAGTTGGACACCCCTGCCTTATGGGGATCAGAGTGATGACATTCTATTGGCTGATGATTAACTGGGGAAAATAGTGCTGTATTTTTAATTTGCGGTATATTTTTAATTTGTGGGGGGCATTACTTGGCAGTAACCAGCAGAGACTTATGGCGAGTCAGCCTGAGCTCGTTTGCTAGCTGAAGAAGAAATTGACAGCTACAGCAGCGACGTTTACTAGAACATTTAACCTGTACAGGGGGTCCTTAGTTTCCGACTGCGTTCTGTCCCTACGGCGGTGACTTAACATGAAGTTGCACCCTAGATTATCACTAATCTACACTAATGCAGTGGTTTAATTACAGTAAACATTTGTATAAAAACACTTCTTTGTAGAAAACTGCCAAAAATCTAAAACAAATCACAGAAAAACACTAAGTACAGATGTAACAGAGTGTGCCTTTTTGTGCCGGGGGTGACCACGTATTCTTACACCGCTAAAATCGTTCATTGCGTTTCATTCCGTTTCATTCCGTAACCTTGAAACCTTGTAAATCAGTACCGTTGTAAACCGAGGACACCCTGTACTTTGAACTCTCTGACTCAAATGTGCGCTCAATCTACCCTGAAACAGCAGTTCCAAAATTAAAAATTGCGGCTGTACATAAACATAAAGCTAGTGTTCCAGTGTGGCTATCCTCCTTTATCACCCCAGGCTGCTGGAGTCAGGAAGTGAGGCTGCCACACAGCTCCTGGCCCTCACAATCACTGGAGTTCCTCCAACATTTCCCGCTGATAGCCGCTCAAACAAGTCTAAGGACTAACAGTGACTCAGACATTCCTATTGTTGCCACTCAAGGCTGGCTGCCTCAAAAACCATCCAATGGGCAAGCATGTTACCATTTTAGATAAGCAACGTCGCAACTTATTGTACTATTCAGACTTAAAGGAACTTTTAAAGATGGCATTGATCAAATAGAACTAATTCATCTATGCATTTTTCATAACTCTTATCCTGTTCATGGTCACGAGGAGCAAGGACCTATCTCAGCTGACTTTGGGCGAAAGGGTGACTACATCATGGACTGGTCGCCAGTCGATCACATATAGATTTCAATAAATTGATTTTCTATAGTAGACGACACATAGAGTGAAGGGCAACCATTCACACTCATTCATGTTTAACTTTGAGTTTTGGAAAGAGAACAAAACCCTAACCCTAAGACAACTCATTAATGTATTCATCTCCGTAGTTTGTGGAGAAGCTTTAATAGACAAAAAAAAATAGCTTATTTTCCATTTACTGTATATTGTTCGATCCATTCCAATGGGTTCTATCGTATAAACAGTGAGTGGTCTTATCGTTAGTGAAATGTTCAAAAAGAAACATACTAAAAATAAACTAAGCATGAGGTCACAGCCCAGTTATTTCAGTCCAGGTTTGGGCAAAGGATGATGAAGTGCTTCTAAAAGTTATCAGACACTGGCCAGGAAGGGTGAGAGAGAGGGCCACAAACAGGAAAGAGTTCAGAATGTGCTTCCTATTGACCGGCTGCGTGTACGGGTCAGATTCCTTGTACCGGCACTGCTGATCTGAACTGTATGCCAACACACACACAAACACACACACACACACAGAGTCAGAGATGTTTTCTTACTGAAAGCGGGGACTAGCAGGAAAGTGTGAGGAGATAACATGGAGACAACGTCTCCATGCATGGTTACAAACAGGAGCTGCCATAATAATTCAGCTCATTCCTGTAATTGATCACCACATCAGTATGTGAAATGTGCCTCTGAATCCATTCAAAATCCTGGCATCATTTAACTGGAGGATCCATTCAGTACATTACATATCTCTTACACACCATATAAAACAAAAATGAATACTAAATACGATATTTCACATAGGGCCTTGCATGGGCCCTATGAAGCAAATATTCATTTACGATACGAGGACCCTGACACATCTGTCGCTGCTTTGCAATGTGTAAAAATACCTATTAGTAGTCTCTTATCAGCCTTTGTATTACATTGTTGACTCAGTGATACATAGACATTCCCATTTTCTCAATGTATATATTGCAAATGACTCTTTATTTTTAGTGGGGGACTTCCTGTACCTTACATTGAGCAGCTAGCTGTTAGCCGCTAATAAGCTGTTAAATTCCAACACTGCCAATGGTGGGCCGGACCTTTCTCTGCATCATCTTGAGCAGTTTACCACCCTGCTTTCTCCAGCGCCAAACCCCGCAAGAATTCTCTCCTCTATTGGAATCTTCCATCACGCTTCTGTTAGCTGTCAAGCCAGCTGGCAAACAGCCGGTGGCCAATGCTAGCTAGTCCTCAGCTAACATGGCGGCTACGAAGGCGCGGGGCATTTGGGTGGTGTCTTCGTATATAGTATATCGTTGTAGATATCGTTAGCCTAATAGCATCATTTGGAACACCTTCAGAAAACAAGAAAAAACACAACAAATTCAACAAACAAGAAGAGTCCAGCTGCCACGATGAAAACATTTCGGATTAACCTGACCTGGATACCTGAGATTAACACGGACATAAAGGTAAAAAAAGCAAGCACATTGTTATTTTTAATTAATATTTTGTCAGTAAATTAAACTGACTTGGACAATTATGCTATTAGGCTAATGTTATGCTCTACAGAAGCATTCCCAAGTATCAATCAGACCAGAAACCAGCTGACAAAAGATATCAACATCGCAAAGAGAAATTATGCAGAAAAGATGGGAAGTCGGTTTGCTGCAGAGGACTCCGCGTCAGTTTGCCGAGGATTACAATCTCTGACCAGCTACAGACGATCATCCCCCCAAGCAGAGAACAATAAAGGACTGGCTGACGACTAGACGTAAAAAGTGTCTTTAAAAAATAAAAGATCAACAAAGTGGCAGGCCCGGAAAGTATGTCCTCCTTCTGCTTGAAATTCTGCGTGAACCAGGTCGCCCCGGTTTTCACACAGCTCTTCAATAGATCTTTACAACTGTGTGAAGTCCCAGTTTGCCAATCATGCAAACAGGTCTATGGATGATCCAGTCAACATAGGACAGCACTTCATCCTAGAACACCTCGACGGCACAGGAACCTACGCGAGGATCCTGTTTGTGGACTTCAGCTCTATGCTCAACACCATCATCCCAGACCTCCTCTCCTCCAAGCTTCTCCAGGTCAACGTCTCGCCTGCCATCTGCCAGTGTATTTACAGCTTCCTAACGGGGAGGACACAGCAGGTGAGGCTGGGGACATCACTTCCTCCACACGCACCATCAGCACCGGGGCCCGTAAGGTTGTATCTTTTCTCCGCTGCGCTTCTCTCTCTACACAAACGATTGCACTTGAACGCACCCAGCTGTCAAACCCCTGAAGTTTGCAGATGAAACCACAGTCATTGGCATCATCAAAGACTGTGACGAGTCTGCGCATTGACATGAAGTGCAGCGGCTGGAGCTTTGGTGCAGCCAACACGAGCGGCTACAGAGGAAGCTTTTAAGGCAGTTCTACACAGCAGTCATTGAATCAGTCCTGTGTTCTTCCGTCACAGTCTGGTTTGGTGCTGCCACATAGAAGGACAAAATCAGACTGCAACGGACAGTCAAGACTGCCCAAAAAATTATCGGTAACCACCTACCCACTCTTGCATGCTGCCAGGACTAAAACAAAAGCATGCAAAATCCTCTTGGACCCTCCACAACCTGGTCACCACCAATTCTAACACCTTCCCTCAGGTAGGCACTATTAAACAATGCAGACTAAAGCCAGCAGGCATTCCAACACCTTCTTCCGTCTTGCCATTAACTTCATAAACAGTTGACTTACAATTTCACTGTAACTTGCTACCAATTTTGCACATATATGTCGGGACACTTCTACATTACTCGTAGACTCACTGTTTTATCACGCTGCACTATTTGCATACTGTTGTTGATTACTACTCACCCTTTACATGATTGAGCTCTCTCTGCCCCATTTGCATAATCGTCACTGTACCAGATCATTGCACTACTCGTCACATTAAACTGCTCTAAATAGCTTGAGGACTGCAACATTTGCACAACTTCCATTATATCAGCAATGGTATACTTTCATTGCTCAATGACTCTCCATACTCATGTTTTTTATGTCCTAAATGTGTATTTCGTCATAGTGGCTGTCTGTTGTTATACTAGAGTAGCTCCAACTACCAGAGACAAACATTCTTTGCCAATGAAGCTGATTCTGATTCTGAAGTAGGTAATTATGGGAAAAAAATTGGCATGTTCATCATTATTCATACATTTACAATCAGATTAATGTTACTGTTAGCCAACAAGAAGGCACTGATAAATATCAATTTTAATATTAGCCCATCTAGACCTCGTGCAATACTGTAGATGAAACAGCATGCACGCTTACAAAGTATGATGCATACAAAACCAGGGGTGTGTAAACTACGGCCCTGATGCCATTTGTGGTTCGCTGTCCATTTTTAGGGGCCCACGGCCAGAGGTGGGTAGAGTAGCCAAATATTGTACAAGTAAGAGTACTGTTACTTTCAAATAATATGCCTCATCACTCGATCTGATACTGTTTTCACCTCCAAGACATTCTTAGCCAACTCTTCTTTGAGAATAACCCTGACTCCATTTCTTTTCCCATCTACACCATGGTAAAATAATTTAAACCCTGCCCCTAAATTTCTAGTCTTACTGCCTTTCCACCTGGTCTCCTGGACACACAATATATCAACCTACCTCCTAATCATCATGTCAACCAACTCCGGAGATTTTCCTGTCATAAAATAACATTGTCAGAAGTGGGATTCTAATCCACACCTACAGAGAAGACTACGACCTGAACGCAGCGCCTTACACAGCTCGGCCATCCTGACATTAATCAGAGCATGAACATCAAATAAATAAATAAAAATCATATACAGGAGTCTCCCGTCTGTAACTGCCCAAAAACCAACAACACATGCATTGGGCCCTACAGAAACACTATTTGCTTTATTCACTTCAAGTACTTCATGAAGAAGCTGTTTGCTGACCAGACTTAGTGATTGTGTGTGCGTGTGCTAATTTTGCCACATCCACTGCCAAAACAATAGAGAAAACATCTGCAAATTTTCTCAAAATGTTTTCTCAAGGCGGCATGGTGGACGACCGGTTAAAGCGTCAGCCTCACAGTTCTGGGGACCCGGGTTCAATCCCCGGCCCCGCCTGTGTGGAGTTTGCATGTTCTCCCCGTGCCTGCGTGGGTTTTCTCTGGGCACTCTGGTTTCCTCCCACATGCCAAAAACATGCATGAATTGGAGACTCGTAGTAGTTGCCCGTAGTTGTGTGAATGTGAGTGTGAATGGTTGTTTGTTTGTATGTGCCCTGCGATTGGCTGGCAACCAGTTCGGGGTGTACCCCGCCTCCTGCCCGATGATATCTGGGATAGGCTCCAGCACGCCCGCGACCCTAGTGAGGAGAAGCAGTTCGGAAAATGGATGGATGGATGTTTTCTCAAGTTAGAAGTGGGCTGAAATATCAAAGTTTGGGCGGTCACAATTTAAGAGCTGTTATTTTTTGTCTGTAAACACACTCGCACGGCTGTTTTATTTATTTTTTAAATTAGTCATTTTGATTGGCTCATGAAGGCTACGTGCGCGGTCATGTGACTGCCTTGTGTCGTCTGATTGGTGAATTGGAGTCAAATGACATAAGTGATCCCGTGTGATTGGCGCAACGGGCGACCTATGGGGAAGTTGAAGATAGTATAAAAGCACGCAAGAATGGATAAATAAAAGTAACGAACGGCATGTAACGGATCATTGTAACGGAGTAAAAGTATCGATCCTTCTTCACATAAATACTCAAGTAAAAGTCAAAAGTACAGTGCATTTAAAGTACTCCGACAAGTACGGTTTATCGAAAATGTTACTTGAGTAAATGTAACGGAGTAAATGTAGCGTGTTACTAACCACGGCATATTTGGAAATTAACAATTGACACAGCCTATTTGCCTGCATGTACTACTTATTTTCTACACGAGGCAACACAGGAGAAGAAGAATGAATTCATTGTCATCGCTCACTTCCCTGTTTTCCACTAAGCACACATCCTTCAGAAAGATGTGTCTTGGAATCATTACTTGCATCCTTCCATTTTTTTGTATCCGGCCATTGGAAGAAAAACTTTGGACACCCCTGATCTAAATAAAATGAATAGACAAAGCAGCATAAAATAAGATCAAGTTTTCATAATGTGTAACCACCTCAATACTTGTGCACAACACCACTTAGTATGCAAATGTAATGTACAGCCATCACATGGTGGACACAGAGGTGAGAAGTGACAGTGTCTGAGGCTGCTGCCCACACAACAAGCAAGTGCGTAAATAAAATTAACCTTGCTCGTCCTTGAGCGCTTCCTGATTGAATCACACAGGGCCCCGATGACGTCATTTAAGTCATATTTCGGATTAGGGAGGGCGAAGGGGAGGGATGAGTCACTCCCTCATTGATGGCTGTCTACATTGAGTGGTTGGATAATTCAGGTACAAAAAAAGAAGAAGAAAAAAGACGCAGGCGGAGCACGGCCGCCTAATGGCACTCAAATAAAATGATTTATTGGGAACTCGCAAAATACACCTTTTAGGGAGATTAAATAGTATTGATGTCCCCGGCTCATCAGACTGGCACAACAATGAGGAATCCTGAAGCTCGGAATGCTATTTACGATCAAGGATGTGTGCTGCCATCCCATGTGCTCACTGCTTGACTTCTTTGCATTACAGGAAAAAAGTAATATGCAACTTCTTATTGTATTTAAGGCTCACCCGGTGTGGCTTTTGCTAGCTAAAAAAAAGAAAAAAGAAAAAACATACTGTAATATCTCTAATTGTTAAATTAGATCTATTGTTATTGTTGTTTTTATTAAAATCCTTTTGGCAAGGCCTTTGGTAAATTTCAAGCCAGTAGAATTTGTGAACATATCACAGACATTCTGGCACCGAAATAATCCATCCATCCATCCATTTGCTGAGCCGCTTCTCCTCACTACGGTCGTGGGCGTGCTGGAGCCTTTCCCAGCTATCATCGGGCAGGAGGCGGAGTACACCCTGAACTGGTTGCTAGCCAATCACAGGGCACATACAAACAAACAACCATTCGCACTCACAGTCACACCTACGGGCAATTTAGAGTCTCCAATCAATGCATGTTTTTGGGATGTGGGAGGAAACCGGAGTGCCTGGAGAAAACCAACGCAGGCACGGGGAGAACATGCAAACTCCACTCAGGTGGGGCCGGGGATTGAACCCAGGTCCTCAGAACTGTGAGGCTGACGCTCTGACTAGTCGCCCACCATGCCGCCACCAAAATAATCAATAATAATAATAATAATAATAAACTCATTCACAGCCAGTCATTTTCAAACCAGTTCCCCATAATTCCAAACATTTTAGATTTTGTTGATCTTTCAAGACCGACGGACAGTATTCTTTGTCTATATAAGAGCTGATCCTACCAAAAGAGTGGACTCTTCATTCAGCAGAAAAGGTTTGTTTCTAGATTTTTCCCCCTCAGCAGTAGAACATGGGTTGGTTTCACCACAAACACCGCTTTATGACCAAAAAGCTTTTTGTAAAAGGAAAGGAGAAAAATGACTGACGCTAATATTTGCTTATGTTACACCTCAAACTATGAAACAACAAAACCAAGACTGTGAAAGGGCTTTTGATGGTAAAATAATAATTTATTTGCAGACGTACGACTATGAAACGTGCCATGAGCGACACTGACTCACCACATGGCTCAAGTTTAACGTCAGTGGCTTTGTTACATGTCGGTTGTGACCCACTACATGAACTACATCTTTACTCCCAATTGTGATTCACACTTTCTACTGCTTACCGCAACACACATACTGTTTACACTATACATGCACATCCTCTGTTCGAGTGTGTGGTGCCTAAAGTTGTCCGTGTTCCGTGTCGGCTTTTCTCTCCCTTATAATCGACAAGCTGAGATGCACAGCCTAATCTAGAAACAAACAACCATTCGCACTCACAGTCATGCCTATGGGCAATTTAGAGTCTCCAATTAATGCATGTTTTTGGGATGTGGGAGGAAACCGGAGTGCCCGGAGAAAACCCACGCAGGCACAGGGAGAACATGCAAACTCCACACAGGCGGGAACGGAGATTGAACCCCGCACCTCAGAACTGTGAGGCTGACAGTGTTGGCTTCGGGGCGGAAAGGGAAGACGAAGATCTTCGCTTGTGACGTAGATAAGTTTGAGAACTCTGGAATGGGTCTTGGTCCGTGTCTCTTTCGGTAATTGGACATAACGTTTGGAGACAGATATTGAAAATAGAAAAACAACTGGTTATTTGATTTGCTTTTTAAAATAGAAAAAACAAAATTAAAATACAACTTGCATTTCTGTTTTGTTGTCTGGAACAAGTAAGTTCCAGACAACAGTGGGCGACTGGTTAGCACATTTGCCTCACAGTTCTGAGGACTGGGGTTCTGTCCTGTGTGGAGTTTGCATGTTCTCCCTGTGCCTGCGTGGGTTTTCACCGGGTACTCCAGTTTCCTCCCACATCCCAAAGACATGCGTGGTAGCTTGATTGAAGACTCTAAATTGCCCGTAGGTGTGAATGTGACTGCGAATGGTTGTTTGTTTCTATGTGCCCTGTGATTGGCTGGCGACCAGTTCAGGGTGTACCCCGCCTCTCGCCCAAAGATAGCTGGGATAGGCTCCAGCACACCCACGACCCTAGTGAGGATAAGCGGTACAGAAAATGGATGGATGGATGGAACAAGTAAGAAAAAGTTGAATAATGGCTTGATTTTCAGTTTTCATTTCTAACACGAAAATAGAAACTAGCAGGGGACACAAATCGAAGAATGGCCTGTAAATTTGTTTTGGCAGAAGTTGTCACTGACAAGAACAGTGCTCATGCTGGCCAGGAGAGGCCGATAGCGTGGTGCCTACACATGCCAACCGTTGAAAAACACAGAAGAAGAACGAGGGGCGCAATTAATAGCTTACAGTTGTGGGAGAAATCAAATTAGTGGTACGCTGTTAGCACTTTTGAGATGGAGCTGGAACATTATATTGTCTTCAGAAAGGACAAACGTGTCTCTCTACGGGAGACAGACTCTCCCTCCCACACCTACACAGCCTACAAATCTCATTAATTGCGCATAACATTTGAGGAGCAAAACAAAGCCCATCAAGACCACGTCTGCCTCACAGTTATGTGGTTCGGGTTTGACTCTCAGCTCTAGCCTTCCTGTCTGGCATTTACATGCTCTCCCTGTGCTTTTGTGGGGTTTCTCCGGGTACTCCAGCTTCCCCCATTCCAAAAACATTCATGTAAGGTTTATAAAGTTTCAAAATAGGTGAATGTAGTCAATAGGTATGAATGTGAGCGTGTGGTTGTTTGTCTATGTGTGGCTTCCGATTGGTAGGAGACCAGTCCCCACAGTCAGCTTAGATAGGCTCCACCTCACCCAAAGAAAATGAACAGATTTAAATCTTGACTTGATGCATATTAAGTATACTGAACATGTACATCAGTTGCACATGATTAAAATGTGGTAAACTGACGTTATTTTCACCTCCTCGGTTTAAACCGGTTTAAGCCTCAGTGACCGCTATGCACCACAGGGTTAAAATAATGTTCTAATATGAATGAATGTTGGATAACATTCACATTGTGTCATCACTATTTATTTAATGCATGGTGTAACACAGTGACTGCCGACTACTGTGGCATAGCAAAAATTATTTAGTTTCACTTAAATGGGCTGAAAATTATTTATTTATACAAATGTACAGTATCTTTGTTCATCCATGGCAGCAATGTATAGTGATTGGCAGAACAAGTAAACGTTCTTGGCAGAAGGTACATAAATAACCTTTGTATCCAATTTTTGTGACATTTTTGTTTGGCAGTGTGCTATGACATTTGTAAACTATGTGCCTTGGCTCAAAAATGGTTGGGAAACACTGGGGGGGAGGTGGGTAGACCATGAATTAGGTACAAGTGCAATACAGAACCGCATCCAAAATTCGACTTTAACAAAGAGGTAACGATGCTTTCTGCCCTGTACAGACTTCAAGTTGGATTGCATACCTGTGCGACACTGTGGCATGGGGGATTATTCTTCATGAACACTAACCAAGATAGAAACATCATACCAATACATGAGCATATGCTGCCATCTTGTGTCAGAAAGCTTGTGTCAGAAAGTGTCTAAATAGCCCAAACTTCTCACAAAAAAGAAGTTCATCGTGATGTAAACAATTTCCATCTTGACGTGGGGGGTCTTCACAAATCAAACGTGTATGAAATGACGTCCTGGCATCTGATGAGGGCCTCCTTCTGCACGCCGATGGGAGTGTGCAGGTCGGACACCTGCAGGTTGAGCACGTCGATGTCGCAGCCTCCGAACGTGGCGTCCACGCTCACGTCGGCGTGCATGCGGAAGCGCACCTTCTTGTCCCGCGTGGCAAGCAGACACCTGAGGAAGCGCTCCCGCAACTGCGCACGCACGTGCTGCTCCCGCTTCAGTTCCTCCGGGTCTGGGCATGCGCGTGGCGACGAGGAAGAAATGATGGACGGGCTGCACAGAGCGATGAAACGAGGGGATTTGGGGTCGAAGCCACGGCTGTGGGGGTCAGGTCCCCTCGGCAGGCGAAGCACGGGAACCGGTGTTGCCATTCTTCAACTTTATTAATATACAGAAAACAAGGACGGGTGAAGGGTCGTCGTACTTTTCTCCAAATAAAAAGCTCGTTTTGGGCGATATTGGTGATATAACCAATGTAGTTGCTGTTCTGAGCACACATTTTACATATAACATACACATATTGTAGAAAAGTATCCGAACAGATATATTTTACACTTACCGACTCGACTCTGGTGTTAGCAAGCTGCTAACAAAACAGTGCAAACCACAGATATGAAGCGAAGACTAGATAAGTTCGGAGTCTAGCAGCCACGTTATGCAATATGCCTGCGTGGCGGCCATGTTGGTGGGGTCAACGTTCCCATCAAAGGCAATGTGTGGACATTGAAATTAAGTCACAACTTTGCTCATTATCAACCGAGGTTTACTTTTTTGTCAACACCAAAGCGTGTGCTATTAATTCAGGACATTGGGGGGGGGGGGGGGGGGGGGGGATAAAAATAGTTTGATCTGTGAAAGAATATTCCCAGTTCCCTTGTAGTAACTTAATTGTACAGCGTTGTGTGCAAACGAATAAAGTTTAATGTACAGGCATCCTTGTTATTTAATTGTTCTCGCCGTCCACACACACACACACGGGGAATGCGCTGACTTTTTGCCCCCACTATAGCTCAAAAGCGGGTGTGTCTCATCTACCTATTGTTCATCCGTATGAGGCAAACTCAACGGTGCTTTGTCTTCTTCTGTTGTGCTTTATTTCCGGCTCGCTGACAGAGAAGTAAACTACTGCCGTCCACTGAATCAAAATAAAACTGCAGCTCTGTGACAAGTCTAGAAAGCACAGTTGTGCTCATAGGTTTGGCAAGAATGGAAGAGGTGGTGAAGTGATGACTTACAGGGGAACATCTCGTTACTTTCTTTATTGTTATATATATTTTCAATGATTATGCTGTTCTGAACTACCTTATAGCAGTGATTCTCAAACTTTTAAAACCAAATACTGGACCACATAAAACAATACTAGAACATTAAAATACAGTAGCATAGTAGGTAGTGTTCATCAAAAACAAGCCAGGGGTTTTATTCCTAAAAAATATATTTAATACTATTGTAAGCCATTGCAACATTATGCAGTTTGAACATTAATACTAATCTTAAATATATCCATCCATCCATCCATCCATCCATTTTCTGAGCCGCTTCTCCTCACTAGGGTCGCAGGCGTGCTGGAGCCTGCTCTTAAATATAGGAAAATGAAAACCTATACGTAACGTTTCAGTTAAAATGTTTTGCACGTAGAAATTAAGAAAAAGTGTACCTAAATAAATATTTGAAAAGTTATAAAAAGACTAAATGAAGCGGCATTGTACTTGTAAGTTAATACAACTGAACTGTACTAAATAAATGTATTGTACTGGATTAAAAAAAAAAAAAGTTTATGACACGCTAAATTTATGCACGTTTTGAAAATTTAATTCAGCGTTTCTTTCACGTACCACTAGAAAGAGCCCACGTACTTGCATACCACACAGAGAATCATTGCTTGAATCCCATAGGGGTTATTTTTTGACCAATCACTCGTTTTCTTTAAAAAAATCGTACACATCTTGAAAATTCTGTCAGGGTGCGTAAACTTATACAACTTACTTACAACTATATTTGGACCATAGGTATCAAGTTCAAGGCCAGATCCAACCCACCACATCATTTTACATGGCCTACTGAAGCAAATATAATGTGTCTGCTTCATGTTTCTTGCTAAATGGATTTGTTCGTTTGATTTTGGTGTGAAAGTGAGTGTGAATATCCCAGCAATGCTAATAAGAATAAGTGGTATAGAAAATGTATGGCTGGATATCTAAACTGAACATTAGCTGTCTTTCTTGTATTTTATTGCACGTGAACCTCATGATGCCTTATAAAAATGAATTAACATTGTCAGTCTGACTCTCTTTTATTGCTACATTAAGTCGTGCAAGTAGTCATAACATTGTGTGTGTATCCATGGATGGGAAAGCAGCAGTCTACAGTATATGTTTATGGACCTACTGTAACATGTTTGTCGCTCATAAAAGTAGAGTAACGGCTGATTATTGAGCTGGTGATAAGCAGTAGCCTACATATATCATTACAAGTCCCCTTTAAAGTCATCTGCACTCTGATGTAACCAGAACACCATTGGATAGGGGGGTTGCTGATTTGCAAGTATCTGTAATTCATTAAATGATTAAACTAAAACAGACATTTGTTTGTTACGTACATGCATATATCTTTAATGTTGTTTGTTTTCCAGCACACAGAGTAAACCAGTCTTCAACTTATTTCCCAATGGCAGTGAAGAAAGATAGGTGTCCATCCCTGTCAGCCAGTGTGGATACCTCTCGCTTCGCCCTCCTCTTGGTGCTCATTGCCCTTTACATGCTGCCTGGCGCCATCTTATTTTCTTCCTTAGAGAGATCAGCGGAAATTTTGGCCCACCTGCATTGGCAAAAGAGGTTAAGGGACTTCAGTCAGGCGCATAACACTAGCTACCGAGATCTAAAATCTCTTTTGCGCCACTACGAGAAGGCCAGGATGGCGGGCATCCGAGCAGAACAAGGCAGAACCCTGTGGGACATTCCGGGAGCTTTCTACTTTGTGGGAACTGTGGTGTCCACCATTGATAAGTTACATCAGTATCAGTACAGCATCAGTGCTGTCCAAAAGTATTTGGACAATGACATCCACCTTTTTTTATACCCCCATTATGGATTTTAAATAATTAAAGTACAGACCTTTAGCTTTATTTCACACACAAAAAGACATTCGCCAAATAGGAATTGCAGCCATTTTAAGAAGGATAAAAAATTTTTTATTTGAAATGCCTTTCAAGGAACTCAAAGACACTGTACAATCTCTACAATGACAATGGTTGAAATCACAGACAATTAAACAATATATATACTGTAATTGTAAATATAACCAATTGCTGGACGAGTTAATGACTTCACTGCAGCCACCTTCACTTGCTGCTTGTTTGTAGGTCTTGCTGCCTTCACTTTTGTCTTCAATAAGTGAAAAGTATGCTCTATTGGGTTGAGATCAGGTGACCGACTTGGCAATTGGAGAATACTGGCCTTCAAAAAGTTGCTTTCACAGAATTTTTACAGTCATTATTTATCTATTGTTGGATTTATCTTACCCAACATTATAAAAAATAGACACAAAAGGAATGAAGACGCTGGTTTCTTTTTCTCATGAGGAGGGCGTATGGGAGATTGTTCAGATCACAGCCTCTCAACACGCTCTAAACAATCCCCCCCCTCGCTCCTGCATTTATTTGAAATAGGAGGGATTTACAAATCATAATGTTCTAAGCAATAAGACACAACACAAAATATTTTATAATAAGAGGGTTTTTCCCAGACATCGTATTCTAAACAATAAGACACGACACATAATATTTGATAATAAGAGGGTTTTTCCCAGACATAGTATTCTAAGCAATAAGACACAACACAAAATATTGGACCAACACTTGTCCCGACCCGACCACATCCGATCACGTCCTTGGTCCAGGCGCCCTTCCATCGGATGATGCTGAGTCTTCTTTTTGAAGGCGAGACATCTAAAATTGTCCATTATACTAATGCAAGCTAAGCAAATAAATGATAACTTCTACAATTTATCTAACATCTATCCTTTCAGTTGCTAGGCTGTAATCGTGTAACGTGTCAGCAGTCACATCATCCCAAAACATGTACATGCACAAAGACTGCTGCCACCATTTTTGACAATACTGTATATGATATGCTTCACATCCTTTTGTTTGAAAGTGTACATTTCAATCACATCTTAATTGTTGTATTTCAAATCGAAACCCCGCTGGTGTGCACGCGCAAGTCACCAGCTGGCTTTACCGTGGTCTCCTCGTAGAAGCAACTTTGCCATTTTCGGCATGTCTTGTTCCCCGGTAAGTAAAAAACATTCATTTCCAGTCATATCGGCCATCTGAGGGGAATTGTAACTACAATGTGGCCCGGGACAAAAATTAGTTTAACACCCGTACATGTAAATGCAAAAAAATGATGTATTAATTTTTGTGGATGGGATGGGTTTGAGGGAATTTTCTGAATACTTGCTTAAACGGCTTTTATATGTGTACATCAGAAAGAATAGATGCAGTATTTGTATCAATGGAAAGCCAATTTCACAAACACAAAATCTAATCACCATAATGTCTTCCTTTACAGGAGAGAGTCGACAGACTGAGTTTGGAGTAATTACATATTGTGATGAAGAAATTTCTGCGACATCCTCCACGAGACATCTGGGGAAGCTCCTTCGATTCTTCAGCCCCTGATCAACGGATTGGTGTCTGCCATAACTGCAGACACATGACAAACCTCATGGACACCATCTTGACCAGGGGGAGTTTTTTAAACAGAGTCAGACGATTGTGGAATGACATCAGGCCAGCTGATGACCTTCGTGACCCTGTACAGAACAAAAGACAATTCCGCCAAGGCTGCCTATTGCCAATATGTAATGTGGAAAATCCCCAGGGACATTATATAGGTTTCAGACAAAGCAGACAATGAGGAACCGCATTTCCTATTTTCAAAGCATTGCTCCAGTAGAAATGTGCATGTTATATTAAATTATAAATATTTGTAGATCAATTTGCACCTTATTTTTAAAATTTTACTTACAGGAGTGTCTGCACATTTACCTCTACCATTTTGAAATTGTTCAATTGTTATAAATAAAGAACTGAAAATGAATGGTTCCTTTTTCACAATTGCCACTCAGAAATCAAAGTGTTACATTTCCTATCTCCTTGTAGTGCCCTATATAACGCTTGTTCAAAACTAATTAAAGGTATTTAAACACATTTTATTTACAAGATATATTCATGGTTCAATTACGTCATTCTAAGAGTTTTTTTCCGGTACTCCAGGACTGGCTCGTGTCAATCCAATCTTGATCAGGCAGTGTCCTTTGGAAAGAAGCTAACATTTACAGTAGATAACTATTAAATGCATTTCACACACAACCCTAAATACTAATTTAAATTTTTTTTTTTTACAGATTTTTAAAAACGTGTACAAGAAATCTAAATTATTACAAATAGACCAGATGTCAAACATGTATTTACTCAGTAATGTCATGAAGCATGGATGTTTATAATTACATTATACCTATTTGTACATTATTATTTCTTGAGACAGCCATAAGACTGAAATAAAACTCCCCTTACCCTCTGCTTAGTTGTGTTTGCAGCACCTGAGTAGGTCATCAGGCCTTAGCTGTTGTAATCTGCGGCAGGCCACTGGTGACAGAAAACCAGTAATTCCATTTTATTTTTATTGGCCTATTTGTAACGGACAAGAGCAGAGGGAAATTGACAGTTGCCGAGGCAGCATGGGTTGCACTGTACCTTTTGGTACTCTGAATTTGTGAGATACACGTAACGATTCCAGCTCGGCAGTGGAATTGAGAAATTAATGGAGACAAAGTAGCAAGTAGTGTGGGTCATACTGGTCAACAACAATTATTCAAATAACGCAGCGTGATGAAGCCACAACAACGAGATTAGGTAAAGAACGTTGAGGTCAAAAAATGTATTGAAAAAGTATTTTTGGTCAGCTAACGAGTTTGCTGGCTTGCTTTTATAAAACATCTAGCCACAGCTCACTTCTGCACTATTTTAATTGTCTACTGGCCAGAAAAAGGTACCCGCAAACAATTTTGCATTGACATCAATGTGTTCTCATTGAAATAGCATTTGACACAATCAAGTGTGGAAAACAACATTAATCATGTGTTTGTGGTTGTGTTCTGCACAACACGATTGTGTGACATAACTTAGTACCTCACCCAGCATGCGCCCACACTGTTGCATTTAGTGACGACATAGTGCTGCTGCGCTGCTCCATGCTGCAAATAGCGTCAATTACAAAGTCATTTTGACATAAAGGCTATGGCTATCGGCTTGTGATAATACTAACTTAGTATTGTAATGTGAGTGAGCAATGCTATTTTGTTGAACTAGTGCAGTCGCCGAGTGCTACACATGAACGCGGCTTTGTAACACTAATGCTATCGGTTCCAAGTTATATTCTGGGGGAATGCACAATCAATTATGAATAAAAGTATGTGATAGACTTGAGGCCTTTTCACACTGCACGTAACAAAGCATCTGACGCCTTCGACTTTCTCATCCATTGTGTGTGTGTGCCGAGCATCGCGTCAAAGCAGAGGGCGTCTGACGGTCAGCGTCACGTCATTGGATCGAAAAATGTTCTCTTCGGGAGCGTTGATGCAGTGACAACAAAAAGCTCCTACAATGGGAGCGGGGCTGGCGGAGTGCTTTCTGAGTGCTATTTTGGCGAACTTGTACAGTAAAAGGCAAAGGGGGAGATGGAGGAAGGAATAATAATTGCAGTGTCTCACTATCCCAAACTTTAGGCCACTAGAAAAATAATATACCGAGACATCTCTGTGGGAGGATTTCCAACTCCCTGCTTAGCCCGAAATACACCTCGAAGCGCTCTTCCCGGAACTACAAAACTCAGAAACAAGTTTGAACTCCGAGTTGCTGCCGTGAAATTAGTATGTGATATTCCATCCATCCATCCATCCATCCATCCATCCATTTTCTGAGCCGCTTCTCCTCACTAGGGTCGCGGGCGTGCTTGAGCCTATCCCAGCTATCATCGGGCAGGAGGCGGGGTACACCCTGAACCAGTTGCCAGCCAATCGCAGGGCACATACAAACAAACAAAGAACCATTCGCACTAACATTCCCACCTATGGGAAATTTAGAGTCATCAATTAACCTAGCATGCATGTTTTGGGGATGTGGGAGGAAACCGGAGTGCCCGGAGAAAACCCACGCAGGCACGGGGAGAACATGCAAACTCCACACAGGCAGGTCCAGGGATTGAACCCCGGTCCTCAGAATTGTGAGGCTGACGCTCTAACCAGTCTCCACCGTGCCATGTGATATTCCCATTCCTTTTTATTTTATTTTTGTCATTTTTTTTTAGCTGCTGCGTGACCTCCTCCACCTCAAAATAGGCAAAGTTGGGGCTTTCTTTTCCAACAATGACAAATGCATATTTCCGAGCCACTCAGCGGGGACAGCCTCACGACTTCCTTCTAGGCTGTTGCGTCACCACTTCCAAATATGGGGTGGCTGCAACCCCGTTGCCGTCCTCGTCTTTTCACACTGAGCAAGTGCAGTGTGAAAAGGCCTTTACCCATCGAGCAGAAATGAAGCCTCGGCGCTCGTGTGTCCAAGTTCCTCAGGGAGTCTGACTTGACCCCACCTCTCGAATAGTAGTTCCAATGTGTATCCTAGTTTTGTTTCTTTCTCTATCAGTTTCCATCCATTCTCTCCATCACAGAGACTTTTTAAATTAATAATGAAAATGAAATTAGAGGCATTAGATGAGGCCTGAGAGGAATGAGTTTTCACAAGATCATTTTAATAAATGTTTTACTTTCAGGACATGCAGAGAGTTACAACATACAGTACATGATAAAAAGTGTTCTCCCCCCCTGAACTACTTAAGGAGTGTGATCAAATTGCAGTGTAATATTTAATACCCTTTATGTGATTGATTATTTAATTATTGTTATTGGAACGCATTGGTTTACAATCAAATTGAAGTGTAAGGTGTAATTATGTAAGATAGTTGCATTTAATGGAATGATACAGTACATTTGTTCTCATTTTGCAAATTTTCATTGACATTGACTTGCAGACAATACAGTACACATCCAAACACATAATCTTTCCCTGAAACAACAATAGAAGAATAAAAAAGAGGCTTTTAACACTTCCAGACAAGAAACAGCGATTGTTGCTGATCAGTCATCACTCTTTCACAGGGAAGCAAATCTATAACAATTTAACTCAATTAAATCAACTCAACTGATCGTTTGAACCGGATTTGATGGGAATCTAAAGCTACAATACACTGATTCAGTCACGCCCACAACAGTCAGTCAATATTCCCCCTGGATCCATGAGGGACAAACAAGTCATTCAGATATTTTTTTCCCCTACCGCTTATCCTCACTAGGGTTAGATCAAAAATTATCGCAGAAAATCAATTTCTAGCCTTGCGACTATTTTCACTATCTTTACACTGCCTCTGTCACTGTGGAAAAGTTGGAGCAGACAGCATTAATCACAGATCAATTTCCTTTTTTTTTACTGCAACTTCCATTATTATTATTAATCAGTGTACTTGAAAGGGGACAATGCAAATTCATAAAACACATGAAATACACATGGTTAAAAAAGCCAGAATTAGCCAGAAGGCTAGTTTCATCTGTAGTCCCCTGGCCATGATGTAAAAAATCAAATAAAATACATCTACAAGGAATGAGACAGTCACCTCTGACAGAGCCTTGAGTGACACGCTCAGAGCTGTTTCTTTGGCTGATGAACTCACCCAGAGGAGCTGGAGCCAAATCATGCAGTAAATCAAATTTAAATCTGCAAAATATGTGAAGACTGTCCCAGTTTAAAAGACTGTATTTTTTTTTAAATTGCACAGTGATGATAGTGCCTTGGTTTTTTTATCCATCACTTTAATTACTTGTTTGTACAAAACTTCCAATGTTTTTTTTTGCATTCTGACCAGCCTGGGACCAACATGTTTACTGACATTTGATGATGTAACTGTGTGAGATTTGCGACATTTGATATTTCACTGTAGTCCTGGTGATTGACACACTGGTATTCAAAAACAACTTTTCCATCTTTGCTTCACCAAATGTTGCATGTAGCCACTTACACAAAGTTGTTCAATATGCAGAATGTTGACCATTTCAGGTACTGTACAGTACTGTTCTTTTATTTAGTAAAATCATGTTGAGATATAGATAGATCAACATAACCACTGATTTTGAAATGCTTTTTTTTCCAATACAAAATGCATGGAAACAGAAATGATATGTTCCAGGGTCAAACTATTGCCATTTTAAAACCTATGTGGAGACAATTCATCCATCCATCCATTTTTTTATAGTGCTTGTCCTCATTTGGGTTGTGGGTGAGCTGAAGCCTGTCCAAGCTGACTGTGGGCGAGAGGTAGGGTACACCCTGGACTGATCGCCACATTGCATGTAAAATTATTCATCAATATTTTAACAGTCATACAAGTTTATAAATCAGAACTCTGAGTCGTAACTTCAATTATGAATGAGGATAAGAAAGGAGACCTTGTTCCTGTCTCTCTCTGATATTGTATTATCATTTTGCTGTAAGACGAAGCAAGATGTCAGTGGTTGGGGTCGGGGCGCGAGTGGCATGAAGCAGATAATAACTACGTGTTCATGTGTGTATATGTGACCTCGCTTACGGAAAGAATAGACAAAAACCTCTTAGCAGCACCCATCCCGGTTTTATTTGAACTTTTTAATTGTATTGCTTATTATTCTCAAAGTACTTCTCCTGTCTATTGTCTACTGAAGGGTTTTGCACCTGACAATAAATAAATGATTTGTGAATCTCAATGAGACTTTGGTGTTTTGGCCCACTCCTCATTAATAAACTGCTCCAGCTGTCTCGGGTTTTAAGAGTGCTTTCTCCAGCCTGCATATTTCAGCTCTTACGTTCAAAAGGATTTTAATGAGGGTTCTTCAGAATTGTCAGATGTTTTGTTCTTTGTCATTCTTGAGGGTTTCCAGCTATGTGTTTTGGGTCTTTATGCTATGGGAGGACCCATGATCTGCAACTGAGACCAAGCTTTCTGACACTAGGCAGCACATTTCGCTAAAGAATTCCTAGATTGCCTTATACCTTATACCTTATACAGATTCAAGACACCATGTGCCAGATTTAACAAAGCAGCCCCAGAACATAGATCTGATGTGACTCGCCAAATAGCTCCAGTTTTGTCATATCTGTCTCAAGAACGTTCTCCCAGAAGGTTTGAGTTTTTTCCATATGCATTTTGGCAAATTCAAGTGTCGGCGCTTATTCCAGCGACCATTGTGGGTTTTCCTTTCCTCAGCGTGCCAACATTTTTGTCTATGTGAGCTATGTTGATGTTATGGTGAGCATATGTTGATGATTTTATGGTCTTATTTTCTGATAGGATTTGGAGGGACTGCCCCATCCACAATAGCAGGGAAGGTGTTGCTCGTGTTCTATGGATTGTTCGGCTGCTCGGCCACCATACTCTTCTTCAACCTTTTCCCGGAGAGCGTCATCAAGATGTTGAGCTTCCTCTCATTCTGGTGCCACTCCAAGAGAATCCAACACGGCCAACTGGCGTCTCGAGGCCGCGGAGGTGACCGCAAAGACGAGCGGAAGCCGCTTACATACCAAGTGGCCCTGGTGCTCTTCGTTGCTGTCATGGCCGTCGCCTGCGGTGCGGCCTCGCTCTACTCGGCTATGGAGGGCTGGACTTACAAGGAGTCTCTCTACTTCTGCTTTGTGCCCTTCAGCAAGGTGGGTTTTGGGGATTTTGTGAGTGTCCACAGGAACCAACACGAGGAGATCTGAGCGTACAAGGTGGCAAACTGTGCCGTGATGCTCCTGGGAGTGTGCTGCACATACTCGCTCTTTAACACCGTCTCTGTGATGATCAGAAAAGGACTCAACTGCATAATGAGGATACTGGGCACAGTTTTCTGGAACTCAGCTATCTATCTGACTACATACACTGTACTCGTGCAAGTACGATGTATGTTGCTGTGATGAGGGTAAAGTGGAAACAGTTTGCCATGGAGAACTCACTAACAAAAACAATGAATGGGAAGTGCATTTAGACAGTAGTACGGAATCACTTCCTATTGTAATCATTTGAAATCTTGATATTAATTTTCTACACCGTGTTCACCTGCCTAGCTCAAAAGTGGATTCATATTATCACAGCACATCTCCAACAACTAGAATAGTGCATATTTTGCAGTCTTGTGCCCAGCCAATTATCAAAGAAGGTAATTCCATTCTATTCGAATCTATTGTTTATTTCAAACTCAAGGTTCATAAAATGTGCAGTTAAAATTCAGAAAATAAATACAATCTTGATTTACAGTTCAAAATACCTCCAAGAACTACACAGTGGATATAAAACATCTACCCACACCTATTCAAATGCCAGGTGTTTGTGATTTTAAAAAAATGAGACCAAGATACTGAGTATCATTTAATCATTTCAAACCGTTTTCCGCCATTAAAGTGACTTCTTTTATAACCTGTACAACTCTTTGAAAAAATCATTTTGAAAGCGTAAGTAAAAATAAACAAGGATAATTTGGTTGCACAAGTGCGCACACCCTCTTATAAATGGTGATGTGGCTGTGTTCACAATTAACCAATCACATTCAAACGCTGGATAAATGGGAGTCAACACACACCTGCCACAGTTTAAAGTGTCTCTGATGTCTTGATGTTTTGTTGTACTATTTGTAACTTAGAATTAAAAAAAATTGTATACGCATTTAGGACACTTTTATGTGGTAGTTCTATATTTGTTTACCGAGGGCGGTCTTGCAACCAAGTGGGTGCATTAAGGCAGATAGGCATGCCAGCTTCAGTGTGTCACACATCACACATTGTCATAAGTTCATTTTTCAAAACTATCAAATAGTTTATTTAATTATTTTATTGCTTCTTATAATCACTGTTAACTTTGTGCATGTGCTGTTATTGTTTTTGTACCGGATCTGTTCCTGGCACAATCTGTTTTCTTCAGCTCTGTTGATCTTGTTTTTATTTATGTATACATTTCCTTTTTATTGTATAATGCAAGGTAATCGAGAATGTTGACGGCTTGATTGTGTTTACCAGTTAATAGTATTGTCAGTTTTAATCCTCCATACAGCTCCATCCTCTTTATGGCGTGCTGGGGTGGTATCGTTGCGCAATGTCGGTGTTATAGTGCAACATAGATCCTTTTCGTTGGAGATATAAAAGGAGCCCAAAATCAATACGTCCCGAAAACAAATGAATTATTTAGAATAGAAATATACGTCACATTAATAATGAAGAGCATTTTAGGACGATATTTGACACTTCGTGGAGGTCAAGCTCTATTTGGGCGGAGGGATACATTTGTCCGAGTGGAGCGTGACAGGCCGGCGTCGCTCTGTTAAGGTTTCCGGGCAACTCTACCGCAATAACGGTGTGCAGTCTCAACCGATTCTTAGCCAGATAGCGCGATTAAAGCTGAATGAGATAAAAGTGCTCCCGGGAGAGTGCACACTATTGAGCTATTTGAAGTGTCAAAGCTACCAACTGACGTTTTATTTCCCCTCCATCTTCGCGGAGCTTGAAAAGTCAAAATGGTGAGTACCAGGCCAACGACGTGCTTAGCTAGCTTGGACATGAACGTGGATAGCACTCGACACTCTGCTCAGCGCTGTGAAAACAGCTTTGAATATTTACAAGTCATTTGTGTGAATTAACATTTTGTCCCGTTTGTGATATTCATTTTCTTTAGCTTATCTTGGTAAATTGGGATATACCAACGTGTGTTTTAGAACGGCCACATGCGATAGTGTGGAATTAATATTGGAGTTTAAAAAAAAAAAAATAACCACTTGTTTTATTTAAATGTGTTGTAATTTTTTATAAGCGTGTACTGCGCACCTCTTATGTAGTGCTAACTAAATTGACGCTGCATCCATGCCGTTGCGGCGTAAAAGCACGCAAGTCATTTAAATGATTTGCAATGGCGTTGAGTTTAATCCTTTCCTTTCCTGCACTGGCGAGTTTTTTTCTTCTTCTTCTCAGCCCCCTCGTCGTTAAGTGTGACCGAAGTAGAGTGGGCGTGGTGGTGCGAAGAGGGGCTGCTAAGAATAGACCACCCCGGCCCGGGTGTTATCTTGAAACTCATCTCTTCTAACCTTTTGCGAGGAAGAAGATTCATAAAAATGATCGCTAATGCCATGGGTGTATGCTCGCACAATTGGCCGTCTGCAGCTAGCGGCTTCAACAGGGGGTTGTGAATCTCCTTTGACATGCGCAACAAGCGTTAAAAAGCGTATTCGCCACCCCAATTGCATTACATAAGGGCACTGCCCACAGGTAGTCGTTATACACATGCGGTGATGTCTCATTGTGTGCTTTGGATGCACGTTAAGACAGCGTACCGCTGAACTGTTTCTGCTCCTGGTGAATGAGCGAGCGTCCATGCCACCCCAAGCCCTTTTTTTTCCTCCTGTTCCACCCATCTCACCACCACCACCACCCCCCTTCCCCTCCCGCTTCCAACCAAGTTATGCTTGGCGCAGTAGGCTGTCATCATCTGCAGTGCATCCTCCACAAAGGGAAGAAACTATTTTACCCCCACCATGCTCTCTAATAATGCCAACTTCTGGATTCTCTTCGAAGGATCAACTCATAGATATTTTCAAAGAAAGCGTAGAGTAGCATGCATTGGCTTGCACCACTCTTAGTAACCACCCCCCTCCAGATGACTCAGTTAAATTGACTTACAGATACAATAGCATTGCATCCATCTTGAGCTACAAAAATGCAGTAGGAGCAGTAAAGGTGAAACAATATATTTGAATATATTTGAAGAAAGTATTATACCGATTATCCCATTTAATCGAGTATTTGCATAAAACCAACAATATCAAGACTTGAATTAAAAGTGCACTTAAAGGTCCCCTTCCATTTATTTAATTTTTAGAATCTTTGATGTCCTTTTATCATGTTTCTGAGATAATTTGGGTTGGAAAAGCCCAAAATGTCATTTTCCAAGCTATTCTAGTTGGTCTTTTCTGCCTGGCATTTAAGACAAACAGATTTCTTATTTATATGTGACATATAAATGAGCTTTGCTCTGATTGGATCGCACATCTTTCCCAGTGGAAAACAGCTTGGCTCTGATTGATTCATGTCACGGCTTCTGCTAGAGTCTATAAGCTTGTGGTGGCCAAGCATTCATATTGACGTCGTGTTTTTAGTAGGGATTACACGATCAGGATTTTTGGGGTCGATCACCGCTCAACAAGTTTAAAAAAAAAAAAAAAAAAAAAAAAAAAACGATAACCGATCCGATCACAAGATGGAGGAATGTGTCTATTTAAATGACCTGTTCATTTACTGTATATACTTGTTTACTTAATTGCTCAAAAAATTATATTTACAATAAATAATGTAGCTTTGTTCCTCTTTATGCCAGTGAGGCATAGTGAATGACAGAACAAATTAATGGTCTTCTATTAGACGTTAGGAAGTAAATACAGTAATTAATGTATCCACTTTATGTGACATTTTTGTTTGTTGGTGTGCGATGAGATTTTTCAATTGTAAAATATGTTCCTTGGCTCCATAAAGGTTGGAAATCACTGCTCCGGGCAGATTGTGTATTCTAATCAGTCAGGTCAAACCAACATTACATGACAGAAATAATGGGTGGTAATTTACTGTAATTAGATTACTTTATTTTTAATTAAATTACTTCACCCACACCGAAACATTAGAGTATGAATTGACAGAACGGTGGCTTGTTTACGTCCAACCATTCGTGCTACGGCTAGCTTGCTAGGCTACATAACATTTTATTGCCTGCTTGTGAGCCGTATCGTATTAAAAGTACGTGAACATACCTCAAGCAAGCCTGAAACGAATGTCCTCTCCTGTCCTGAGCACCGCCAACCACCAACACACGTTTTTCCCCATTTTGTCCTCATAATATAGTCTGTGCGATCCACTCTTGTTGTCGTTGCCACAGTAATGAGTGTATCCGGTCGCATTTGAGTTGACAAGATAAAGCCCAATGATCGTAAAAAACGGGATGCGGTGGTATCGGAATACAAGATTTTATTGCATTAGTCTGACAGTGCAATTGTGAAAGAGCAAATTTGTCTTGTAGTTTGATCCGGGCATTGCGTGTTGCCTGTCTCCGACGTGTTGTCTGTCCCACACCGCCGGCATTTTTTAAAGGCTAAAACTAAATTAGCTTTTGGATTAAAATATACTGTGCATGCGGCGACACGGAGTAAATGTCTTTTGCGGAGCCAATCAATGACGTCATTGATCGGATCGGCGAATTATGACATTAAAGCCGATCAGAATAAAATGCTAAATATCAGCCGATACCGATCAGCCCGATCAAATCTAAAGTCTAGTTTTTAGATGTCTTACTATCATTGTGAAGCACAATCTACCAATCTTTGGATTGTTGGCCCACTAATAGGAAACATGATCTGAAAGGAGATGTTGACAAAAGTGAGAGGGATATTTTTAGTTTATGCTCCTCATGTGCTCCCATTCATTGGAATTGAACCCGCTGCGATAATTATTACTGGTGACAATGAATGAAAGCGTTGCTCTTCCATCCACTGTTTCTTCATAAATTATGAATATAATTAACTATTGCTGTAAAACACAACATATGTCTACTTCATAGTCTGTATTTTTTAGACCTTACACCAATCTGATCAGCTTAATCGGTATCGGCCGATAATTAAAATTTTCTGCTGATCGGCTTTGTCATAATTCGCCGGTCATTGCTCGGCTCTGCAAGACATGTACTCCGCCTCGCCATCGTGTACAGTATATTTGAAAAAAAGCTAGTTTATTTTTAGCCTTGTCGCGTGGCTATTGACATACCACTGTAAATATCTGACAGCCAATAGTTATTTAAAAAAAAAAAAAAAAATAAGATGTTGGCTATGTGAGACAGACAACACGTAATACCTGGATCAGACTACAAGACAAATTTGGTCTTTCACGATTGCACTATGTCCGACTACTGCAATAAAATCTTTCATTCTGATACCACCGCATCCCGTCTTTTAGGATCACTGGGCTTTATCTTGTCAACTCAAACGCGACCGCATCGTAACGCGTGTATTATAAGAACAAAATGGGGGAAAAAGTGTGGGGTGGTCACCGGTGCTCGGGAGATTACGTTCATGGAAGGCTTGCTTATGTTCCCGTACTTTTAATACGATACAGCTCGCAAGCAGGCAACAAAACATTATGTAGCCTAGCAAGCTAGTGGTAGCACTAACGGTTGTACGTAAACATCCCGGCGTTATGTCGAATCATGCTCTAAAGTTTCTGTGTGTGTGTGTGTGTGAAGTAATTGCAATAAAGTAATTCAGTTACAGTAAGTTAGCACCCATTATTTCTGTCATGTTGTAATGTTGGTTTGACCTGACTGATTAGAATACATGACATGACTAGAGCAGTGGTTTCCAACCTTTAGTGATCAAAGGCACATATTTTACAATTGGAAAATCTCACGGCACACCAACAAACAAAAATGTCACAAAAAGTAGATGCACAGTAATTACTGTTTGTACTTCCTGCCATCTAATTGAAGAGTATTGTATTTGTTCTGTCTGTCACTATGCCTCACTGGCATAAATAGAGGAACAAAGATACATTATTTCTTGTAAATGAATAATTTTTTGAGCAATTAAGTAAAATTTGGTAATTCCCACGCCACACCTGAAGATCACTCATGGCACACTGGTTGAGAATCACTGGACGAGAGAATACTTTTAAAGATACTCAGTATACAGTACACAAGTATATACAGTAAATGAACAAGTCATTTAAATAGACACATTGCTCCATCTTGTGATCGGATCAGTTATCGTTTTTTTAAACTCTGTGATCGGCCCCAAACAACCTGATCGTGTAAAGCCTAGTATTTGTATGGCTTGGCGGCAGCTGAGACTTGCCTGCTTAAAACCCGTAAATGCCATGTTGCCGTTGAGTTGAGTGGGTGGGCACCAACCTCGAAGTCACACTGTCTGCAATTTCAAATACACCCGTTTTGCAAACCTTATGTTAAAAAAAATATTATTTTTAAATGCTTAAATAAAGTTGATTTGTGTTCTTATACCCACTGAATAAACCCTATTGTACTTGCGCGGGAGGTATGTTTGAATATTGTTTGTTTAAAGGTTTATACTGCAACATGGATGTTATTCCGTTTTCTGTTTATAACGTTTGGCAATTTGTGTTTGCAGTCTTTTGCAAGACAAAGCTATTTGGTTGATAAATAGACAACAATATAATTCTCTTTAATTTGATTTACACGTTGACTCTTTTTGAAGAACTGTTCTCTATCTGCCAAACAGCACACTCCACGCTTGAGGAGGACAGAATAGTATACTATATGACAGGTTGGTATTGGGTGTCGTAGTAGTAGAGCATTTTCATGAGTAAGAGGACAAACGTACAGTGTCAGTGTTGGTGCATCCCTAGCGTTGACCTTTAAAAACACAGTGGAAACCTTAGTCAAAAGACATTTCCCCCTCAGAGTTTTTTCTATGACACAACAGTCAGACTGTCAAATGTACAGGCAGTGTTTTAGTGAGTAAGAACAACTGGGCGATATGGCATTAAAACAAATTCTAATTATTTTGTCACAAAAATCACATCTCGGGTTATCTATTTTCCCCTTCGTTTTTAGAAAAAGCAAACTATAGTAACATTCAAAATTTTTTTTGTTTTTTGTTTTGTTGTATTGTTTTTTTCCCTTCCTAATAACCTTTAAACAGTTTTTTGCATCAACATCCACAGAAATACTAGAGATAACAAAAAACTCTAAAGATTGTGAAATTGAAAGTATCTTTAAAAAAATAAAATAAAATTAAAACATGGTTCCTAATAAATCAATCCATCCATCCATCCATTTTCTGAGCTGCTTCTCCTCACTAGGGTCGCGGGCGTGCTGGAGCCTATCCTAGCCATCATCGGGCAGGAGGCGGGGTACACCCTGAACTGGTTGCCAGCCAATCGCAGGGCACATACAAACCAACAACCATTCGCACTCACAGTCACAGTCACACCTACGTGCAATTTAGAGTCTCCAATTAAGGCATGTTTTTGGGATGTGGGAGGAAACCGGAGTGCCCGGAGAAAACCCACGCAGGCACGGGGGAGACCCAACATGCAAACTCCACACAGGCGGGGCCGTGGATTGAACCCCGGTCCTCAGAACTGTGAGGCTGACGCTCTAACCAGTCGTCCACCGTGCCGCCGGTTCCTAATAAATTAACATTTTGCGGAACAAATGTTCCGCAATCAAAATAAAATGAGCCTGGTTCAGCTGTTCCATGTCTTGTCGAAGAGTAAGATCGCACCCCCTCCAGGTCTCATGCTTTTTTTGTCCACCCCCGTAGCGTTGTACAGATGATGCAAGTCGACCCAATATTTACAGCTTGGAAGCACATAACTTGGGTCAAAAGTTTCCAACATGTTGCTAAATTATGGATTTTGAAACCTTTGGCAATGTTCCACGCGATTCACTCTGGGATTGCCTTCCACCTGGCACCTTTCCAGTCATAGGAAACACAATGTGAAAATGGTTCCGCTCGTGTTGTCTCTTTCTTAGAGAAAAAAATAACTATCGACTTAAATTCCCGCTCTCTGAAAAATAGTCTCTAGAAAAGTCAGAATAGTTAATAAATATTGACCAAATCACCAATTTGGCAACACTGACTCTACTTTTGTAAACTAGCTCCTCTCTCTCTCTCCACAGCCATTTTGTTTGTGGTAGCAGTGTAGGTCAGCAGGGACACACTATGGAAGCTGATTTAAAAAAAAAAAAAAAAAAAAAAAAATAAAAAATGCCCTTGGAAATCATTATAATTGATAAAACACGTAGCCCCACCCTTGAGTGTAGGGGGGGGGGGGGATTTAATACGTGCTTGAGGTGAGTTTCTTCACATCAAGATGAAAAATATAGTAGAATAGAATTTGTCACTATCACAATAACAATGAAAATCAGTTAGGCATCTCATAATTGGCAGTATTGAGGTGTGTGTGTGCTGATTTTTATTTTATATATATATATACATATATTTAAAAAAATATCAGCATGCAATTATCAAAAGACACTTATTTATAGAACAAACAATTGTTCGCATTTGGGAGAATCATTAATGTAATGATATGGTAGTTAATGCTATTTACATATGGTTCTCAATGATGTTGCTTGAACAGCATTGTACTGAGTATCCAGGACAAAATGTGTAGTTTGTCCATCAGCTGTGCATTGAGCTAAAGTCTCATGACATATGTCAACGTCTTATGGTGTGTTTTCATCTCCTTTGGTCAGTTTCCAAATTTTAACTGCCTCTATGTTAGGCAATACTTTGTAGCACAAGAGTGTGTACATACTTGGAAAAAAATGCATTAGCTATTAAATGTGAGTTGAATTACTTTATGTAGATTTTTGCTGTTCTATAAAACATTGTTCCTTTATGTTAGCCACTTTGCAAATATCAATTATGTTTTGAATGTTTATTTTTGTCATCACACAATTTCTTAGCTTTTTTTATGTCATTGAAACTAAAGCTAGAGACAAGCAAACAGGTAGGTGACACATTGATAACAAAGTGAACCTTACAAGGTTTCAATTAAAGATTTAAAAAAATGTCTAGTGGCAGTGATCTTCAGTGTGCTACATAGGCGACCCTATTCTCGTCTCACTAATTATAGCAGATGTGTATTTCGGGTTGTGGCGTATTACTACCCAGCCCTCTTAGCAGCTTGAACTGGACATGCTGACTGACTAGCACAGGTCTAGTAAAGACCTGACACAGGTGGCAGAGTGACATGTCAGGTGAAGTTAAAAATGAATTAAGTGTGTCATTATACCACACTCACGTGTTCATGTTTTAATCAGAGGAAATTATGCTCTGAATAGGACTTGGTAGTTAAATCAGTGAAGAGATCTCCACTTCTGTAGCCAAGTACTGTATTTAAAAATTGACAAGAATATTGATCAGTTTGCGTGACACTGTCCAAGATAGAATTAATCTTAATACATTTGAACCACCAAAGTCGTATGCCCCAAAAGTTGTCAATTTTCTAGAAAAAATATGCCTCACAAGTCAAACAAACCTCAACACGCTTTTTGTTTTCGTTGGCTTTTTTTTTTGGTTATACTGATGGCTAAGAGGCTGTCTGGTCATAGAGTAATATAAATAAATAATTAGAACAACATACATTTGACCAAGCTAATGCTTAAGTAAAGAAAACTTTCTATACAGCTAAGGCCAGTCCACTTAGCTTAATGCTAAATAACTGCAAACACAATAGACGGGCTAACGAATGGCATCGGTATAGTGGTGTTATAACTTTTTAAGAAATTAATATTTGAACGCAAACAGTGGCGCAGCACGTAGACAGACAATATAACTGTGGCATACTCAGGAGTTTTGACTGGCTCCCTGTATATCTTTGTTTGTATTATACTGCCCCCAGTTGACCAATGCGCCCACACCAGAAGTAGTAGCACAATGTCCATTGAATTGAAGCAGTGTGACAAAAGCATACGTCATTACTGTATGTTTTTATAAACTGCAATATTATAGTGTGCTATAAGAATTAGAAAAACATTTTAAAAAAAAAAAAAGAGGCTGAAACAGATTAGGCATTTCTTAGGCACCACTGTATATAACAGATTGGCTTGTACAAGGTTTTATGGTGGTGATGGTTTGAGCGCAGAGCAGATTAATTCTCTTTACGTTATTTCCTTGCAAATTGCATGTTGAACTTTGAGGTTTGTCTTTTTGTGGTTTAGAGGTGAGAATTACACCAGGTCTTTTCAGTGCCTGTGAGCCACTATTGATTCATCAATGTCCTCTTCTGTCAACAGGCAGACCAGCTGACTGAGGAACAGATCGCAGGTGAGTACATAGCACAGCGATTCTTTTATCTTTAGCAGCTCTGAGGTGATGGCGAGATGATCGACTGCGGAGGATAAACGCTTAGCCTGCGGTTGTCACTTGGTATTCTCTGACAAGCTCGTTGACATCATTCAGCCAAAGCGGAAATCAGCGGGGCTGTGAGTCAGTCTCCTCTGCAAAAAAAAAAAAAAAAAAGCCTACATTTTTATTTTGAAGTCAATGCTATAAATTCACCAGAGCTTTTACTTAGGCATCCTTCCAGCATCCATTTATTTTGGCATTTTAAAGGGCTGACTGAGTCACAAACAGACACACTCACATACACAATGCTACCACTTTGTGTGTGTCCATACAACTGCAAGCGAGTCTCTCTGTGTCATGGAGGCACATGTGAGTTAATTGTGTCAACATACAGAGTTCAAGGAGGCGTTCTCGCTGTTTGACAAGGACGGCGACGGAACCATCACCACCAAGGAGCTCGGCACTGTCATGCGCTCCCTGGGCCAGAACCCCACCGAGGCCGAGCTGCAGGACATGATCAATGAGGTCGATGCCGATGGTGAGAAGGAGAACAACACGTTTGGACTTGATATACTGAATGTGCTAGTGCTCACAAAATGGACCTCTTTAGGCTGTTAATTTACATTTGTGACATGTTTGTTTGCAGAAGTCATACAGTTTGCATTTCATCGCTGTCGAGTGAAAACCTCGATTGTCCATAAATGGTCAATTTAATATTTTTTTCACTTATTGATACATATGGTTCAATCCCCGCATGGTGTGTTATTTTTTTGCGATTGAAAATGTTTATGGGGAGGTGTTCTAATGTTGCTGCTCAACAATATAGGTAAGATAACAATGTAAGGTATAGGGATTGGTAAAAATATCGATTCATCAATGCCTTGCAATACTTCCCCCGGAAATTCAATATTAAATATGGGTTGAACATGATTTGCAAATCATTGTATTCTGTTTTTATTTAACACAACGTCCCAACTTCATTGGAATTGGGGTTGTAAATTATTTGTGTATTTCTACTTACTGGATCGTTATCAGAACATTTAAATCCATATCGAGTCAAATTGCAACCTAAGGCATCCATATCGAATCATGGGGTTCTTAACAATGCCCAGCTGTAGTAGAGTATAATACAAACTTGAATGATGTAGTGTTTGGTATTTCAAACAAGATTCCAGGTGGTTGTTGTTTTTTTTTTTTTTTTCTTACCCCCCCAAAAGTAGTGGTTTCGGAAATGTGAGTATTCCCCTCGACCGACAATTTTAAATGGCAGGTTGTGATTAAATGAGCATTTGTTCTCAATTGTCTTGCCTTTTAAAATGGGGGGGGGGGAGATAAAGTTTTATGTATGCATGTATGTAAATGTGATGGCAGAAAAATTATACATTTTCTTACCAGTTTAGGATACTTCATTTACTCAGAAACCCTGATGCACCAAAGGTTTACTCTTTGTATTTTGAAGTGTACACTGAAAATGCCCTGAAAAGTCATTTGTTACTCTTGTCAACTTATCAACAAGAATTGTTTCAAAAAGATATAAAGGCCATTGCATTTGTCTGGAATGTAAGTGTAGCTACTGAATATCTTTTGCCTTTTTTTTTTTTTTTTAGTGAAATTGCTTTGTGTACCTCGTTAGGTAATGGGACAATTGATTTCCCGGAGTTCCTGACAATGATGGCGAGGAAGATGAAGGACACAGACAGCGAGGAGGAGATCAGAGAAGCATTCAGAGTCTTTGACAAGGTCTGGAACATTGTTTCACAATGTTCCACAAGGGCCATGGCCTTTTTTCTGCCAAACGTTGGCACGTGTCATTTGCCTTGTGATGTCTGACCTTTTTTGAAAATGAATACTGTGGCTGAATGACTAGTTAGCCAGGTGTGAAGGCCCTCGCAGAATCGCCATGTTTACTGTTACTATTCTGACAGACGACTCTCCTTTGCAAGTACAGTTAAGAGATGCAATGACGGTGTTTGCATGGTCCTGCAGGATGGCAATGGCTACATTAGCGCAGCAGAGCTACGGCACGTCATGACCAACTTGGGGGAGAAGCTCACTGATGAGGAGGTCGACGAGATGATCCGGGAGGCTGACATTGACGGGGACGGTCAGGTCAACTACGAGGGTGAGATGTTAGTTTTAGTACAACTTAATGTCTTAATTTGAATTAAAATCCTTGTGTATTAAAGGAGGCATCAAAATTGTGAAAAATCAAGCCATTTTATTCATTCTCTAATGCTGTGAATCAGATACCACTACTATGACCTGAAAAATGTTTGGCACTTAGTCTAACATCTTTCATGCGCGTTTGTATCACATGCACACACTGGGGCAAAAAAGTATTTAGTCAGCCACCAATTGTGCAAGTTCTCCCATTTAAAAATATGAGAGAGGCCTATAATTTTACCTCACTTATGAGACACACAAAAAAAAAAATCCAGAAAATCACTTTTTTTTTTTTTTTAAAGAAATTATTAGCAAATTATGGTGGAAAATTGGTAGTCAATAACAGAAGTTCATCCCAATACTTTGTTATATACCCTTTGTTGGCAATGACAGAGGTCAAATGTTTTCTGTTAGTCTTAAGGGTTTCACACACTGTTGCTGGTATTTTGGCCCATTCTTCCACGCAGATCTCCTCTAGAGCAGTGATGTTTTGGGGCTGGGGCTGTGGCTGGGCAACACAGACTTTCAACTGATTTTCTATGGGGTTGAGATCTGGGACCTTGAAATGCTTCTTACGAAGCCACTCCTTCATTGCCCGGGCGCTGTGTTTGGGATCATTGTCATGCTGAAAGACCCAGCCACGTTTCCTCTTCAATGCCCTTGCTGATGGAAGGAGGTTTTCACTCAAAATCTCACCATACATGGTCCCATTCATTCTTTCCTTTACACGGATCAGTCCTCCTGGTCCCTTTGCAGAAAAACAGCCCCATAGCATGATGTTTCCACCCCCATGCTTCACAGTAGGTATGGTGTTCTTTGGATGCAACTCTGCATTCTTTCTACTCCAAACACGTCAAGTTGAGTTTTTACCAAAAAGTTCTATTTTGGTTTCATATGACATTCTCCCAATCCTCTCCTTTGGATAATCCAAACGCTCTCTAGCAAACTTCAGATGTACCTGGACATGTACTGGCTTAAGCAGGGGGACACGTCTGGCACTGGAGGATTTGAGTCCCTGGCGCCGTAGTGTTACTGATGGTAGCCTTTGTTACTTTGGTCCCAGCTCTCTGCAGGTCATTCACTGGGTTCCCCCCGTGTTTCTGGGATTTTTGCTCACCATTCTTGTGATCATTTTGACCCCACAGGGTGAGATCTTGTGTGTAGCCCCAGATCAAGGGAGATTATCAGTGCTCTTGTATGTCTTCCATTTTCTAATAATTGCTCCCACAGTTGATTTCTTCACACCAAGCTGCTTACCTATTGCAGATTTCAGTCTTCCCAGCCTGGTGCAGGTCTGTAATTTTTTCTGTTGTCCTTTGAAAGGTCTTTGGTCTTGGCCTAGTGGAGTTTGGAGTGTGACTGTTTGAGGTTGTGGACAGGTGTCTTTCATACTGATAACGAGTTCAAACAGGTGCCATTAATACAGGTAACGAGTGGAGGAAAGGGGAGCCTCTTAAAGAAGTTACAGGTCTGAGAGAGCCAGAAATCTTGCTATACTTTTTTTCCACCACAGTTTGGTAATACATTAAAAAACTTTAGTTTTTTTTTTCTCCTACTCATTTTGTCTTGTAGGTGAGGTATACCTATGATTAAAAATTATAGGCCTCATCTTTTTAAGTGGGAGAACTTGCACGTTTGGTGGCTGACTAAATACTTTTTTGCCCCACTGTATGTTGCACTGTTTTTTTGTTTGTTGGTTTTTTTTCTTCATGAAAGCATGACTTTAGGTATTGTATGAAAGTAACCTACAGGTCAATTCCACTAGATAATTAAACCCTACAGGGTGTTAAATGTTAAAGCAAGACTCAAGAAATGTTTGAGTAATGATATCTTGGGACATTTCTAGGTGAGTGTTACTCATTGAGAACATTGATGCTACTATTGCATACATATTGCATATTACATACCATGTCCCGTAATAAAAATAGATGGCATGCACTTTCTCTAGTGTTGTTAATCAGAAAGTTTGCTGTGAGCGGGACATACTATATTGCCAAAAGTATTTGTTCACCTACCTTGACGATTTTAAGTGAAATCCCATTCTCAATCCATATGGTTTAATATGATGTTGGTCTGCCCTTTGCAGTTGTAATAGCTTCAACTCTTTTAGGGAGGTTTTCAACAAGGTTTAGGATTTGAGTTTAAAGGGAATTTTTTTTTTCTCATTCTTCTATGAGCATATTTGTGAGGTCACACACTGATGTTGGACGAGAAGACCTGGCTCCCTGTGCCCTCGAATTCAACCCAAAGGTGTTCTTTCGGGTTGAGGACAGGACACTGTGGATGCCAGTCAAGTTCATCCCTACCAAATTCTCCTATCCATGTCTTTATGGACCTTTCTCTGTGCGCCGGTCCACAGACATGTAGGAACAGGAAGGGGTAATCCCCAAACTGTTTGACTGTCCAAAATCTCTTGGAGTGCTGAAGCATTCAGCGTGCCTTTCACTGGAGCTCAGGGGCTAATATTTTGGACATTTACAACTTGGCGGGAATAGTTTGAAGATGCTCCATTCCTGTTCCAACCTGACTGTGCATCAGTGCACATATCAAGGTTCATAAAGACACATTCCCGACTTCAACCCTGCAGAACACTTTTGGATGAATTACAGTGCAGAGCAAAAAGAGCCAGGCCTTCTCGTCCAACATCATTGTGTAATCTCACAAATGTGCTTCTGGAAAAATTTTCATAAATTCCTATAAACGCACTCCTAAACCATGTGGAAAGCCTTTCCTGAAGTGTTTAAGATGTTATAATTGCACAGGGTGGACTGATGTCTTATTAAACTGTATGGATTAAGAATGGGATGTCACTTAAATTCATATGAGTCAAGGCAGGTGTGCGAAGACTTGGCAATATAGTGTACCCAAAGAGAGTAATCACAGCAGGCAGAGAGGTAGAAATGATGATAAAAATGAAAGAAGAGAAATGCTGTGATAGAAATGCAATTTTCTATCATGCCTGCAAAATATATATAGCACTCGATACAGGTGTTGTGAGCTCGCTAGCTAACTGCATGTCACAGTTGAACTGGACAGCTGCTGATGCAAACAAAGGCGCTCAAGTTTTTATAATGTGGGGGAGTGGGAACTCATGCTCGGCGCTAAACTGTCACTGTGCACCGTTTTAGCCATGCCCTCCCGGAAAACTGAAACTGTGAAAAACAGATTTAACACTATCTCCATAACTGAGGACTGCATAGTTCTGTCTTTGCACAGTTTCAGCAATTATCATAACAAATGTCTAATGTATTTAGAAACAAATCTGAGTTAAATTTACTAGGTTTTTAACTGTGTGTGTTTGTGTCTTCCAGAATTTGTCCAGATGATGACCGCCAAGTGAAGAGAAGGCTGATTTATCTCTTAAACGTTGCTTGTCCTTTTAAGATCACTGTCTTTAAGAACAAAAAGGAACATTTATCAGCTGATAACCCCCCCGATCCCCCTAAAAAAACAAAAACAAACATTTCATGTAGAATTTGGCCAATATTGCTTAATACAGCCATGTACTTCTGAGGTATCTGTTAAGCATACACCTACAGACTAATCCCTGAAGAAGTTAATGGACCAAGCTTAAAGAGGGCCAACGGCCTTTTACTTCTGACCAAGATTCTACAGTCACCTGGCTCATGAATATTTTAGAGGAAAGCAGCGCTGCCACTGCAAGGGGGATTGTGATAGGAACTGATACCACCGATCACTTTAGAGAAGTCGGTCATTTAAAATCTCTCCGCTTCCGTAAAGAACCACGGCGCTATACTAGCATCAGTGGTGATTCTCTCAATACCAATTTGACTACTCTTCTTGCATGCAGCCGTTCTGTGGTGGTCTCCTGTCTCGACAAGGTGGTTCTGATCCCATCAGCGGTAGTGGTCAGATATTGTACACAGTGGAGGTATATACTTTCATATATCGCTATATATCTGTAAAAAAATAAATTAAAAAATGTCACTGTCACTTGGTTATTTCAAGAGCAAGTAGTTGCAATCTGTGGTGTTCATTGGTGCTTGATTCAAAATGAGCATTTTCAAATGTTTGGGTCAGAACAAGAGACTGATCCCCAGTGGGGTGTCCTTGTTTTGAGCAGGTGGCTTTATACGTTGCCACGGAAACCGAGCGGAGACGCTAGCTTGACGTGTTGCTTTGAGGCTGATTTTTGTGAAGATGCTCTGGAGGACTGCTGTTAATACATTTATTCTGCAAACGGATATCCTGACGATACAGTATTGATGTAATGCTTTCAAAATGTATTCCCAAATATGTATTGAAGACAAACTTTGGTCGCAAAATGTCTCTCGCTCTCACTATATATATATATCTATATATAGATAGATATATATAGATATCTATATATAGATATATATAGATATATATATCTATATATAGATATATATAGATAGATATATATAGATATAGATATCTATATATAGATGTATATAGATAGATATCTATAGATATAGATATCTATATATGCACAGTATATTGGTGTGTCGTAAAGTTTGCATTGCCTGTTGTAGTTGTAGAAGTAGTAGTAAATGACCCGTGCTCTGTTTTCTCTTTGGTTTTAAAATGTGCCATAACGCTCCCCAAATGCCTCAACCTTCTCGCAAGATTCCTAGAAAAATATATACACTAAACTACTTACACTAGAATACGTGACAGATTTGCACTTGGTATAAATCATATGGATATTGCAAAAAGAAAACAAAATTTGACTGCTGCAATAACTTGCTTTTCTCTAACTTCTCATTCTTGTTGGCTGTCCCATCTTTAGTTTAGTCCAGTGATTTCACTTTCAACCTGCTTGCTTGTTTTACTCAACAGAATACATATACTGTACTGTATATTTACAAATACCTAACGTAGTCAACGGTCTAATGAAACATGATAAGGGGTTGTAGCAATCTATTGGACTGGGTTCAGTGTTTTAACAGTGGAGGTGAGTCATCGTTTGAGGGATGGAAACTTAATACCACTCAGAGACATTTCAGTCAGTGATGTTTGATTCTGATATTGAGGAAGTAAACGGTAATGGACTGTTAGCTTCTGATGATGTCTCTAAAGATGTGATATATTTTCCATAAGTCAATAAACTGAATGAGCTTTACTTCAACTGAATTTCCCATGTCATGTTTGTGTTTGGGCATTCTTTTTCCTTCGGGCAGGTTGGGCATGTTTTCCCTCCCTTTCTCTATGTCCCAAGTTAGATAAACTGCCTTGGGACTTGTCTTGAATTGGCATCACAGTGCCGCTCACATCTTAAAGTAACATTGACCCCTCATAAAAGTGCCCCAACATACCTCGTGGGTTGTTTACTACTTTGGAAAATCATGTCTCGTTTTATTGAAACTTGGCTAAAATGCTCATACTGTTCAGGCAGGTGCAGCTATCTCAGTTAAACACAGAAGTAACTATTTTGCTGAACCACCGCCATCAGCTTGCATGCTCCAGTCTTTCCAAGCATTTATACGTACAAACTTCAATTCCAGTGAAGTTGGGACCTTGTGTAAAACGTTAATTAATAAATAAAACCCGAATAAGATTTGAAAATCTTTTTCAACCTATATTCAATTGAATACAATACAATAACATTGAATGTTCAAACTGATAATTATTATTTGCAAACATTCATTCATTTTGGATTTAATACCTGAAACTGCAGAAAAAGCTGTGACAGTGGCTGGCTTACCACAGTAACCTCACCCTTTTAAAAAATGCTCTGTATAGGAACTGAGGACACTAATTGTTCAAGTTTTGTAGGTGGAATTCTTTGCCATTCTTGCTTGATGTACAATTTCAGTCGCTCAACAGTCTGGGATCTCCAATGTGGTATTTTGCGCTTCATAATGCGCCACACATTTTCAGTAGGAGACACTGTGGACTCCTGGCAGGCCAGTCTAGTACTTGCACTCTTCTACTATGAAGCTACGGTGTTGTAATGTGCAGACTGTGGCCTGGCATTGTCTTGGTGAAATAAGCAGGGATGTGCCTGAAAAAGACATTGCTTGGTTGACAGCATATGTTGCTCCAAAACATGTTTGTACCTTTCAACATTAACAGTGCCTTCACAGATGTGCAAGTTACCAATTCTATGGGCACTAACACGCCCCCATACCATACCCCATAACACAGATGCTGGCTTTTGAACTTTCCACTGATAACAGTCCGGACAGTCCTTTTCTTCTTTGACCCCGGAGGACACGACATCCACAATTTCCAAAACCAATTTGAAATGTGGACATGTTACTTTAACACTTTGCGTCAGTCCATTTCAGATGAGCTCGGGCCGAGGGTGTTGTTGATATGAGGTTTAACTTGCATTTGTAGATGATGAACTAATTTAACTGACAATGGTTTTCTGAAGTGTTCCTGAGGCCATGTGGTAATGGTCTATAGAATAATGCAATTTTTTTTAATGCATTGCTGCCTGAGGACTCAAAGGTTATGGGTATTCAATGTTGGTTGTCGGACTTATTGAGGTTTCTCCAGATACTCTGGATCTTTCGATTGTATTGTGGACCATAGATGATGAAATCCTGAAATTCCTTGCAGTTGTAGGTTTTAAAAAATGTTCTTAAACTTTTGGAGTATTTTCTCACGCAGTTGTTCACAAAGTGGTGAACCTCGCCCCATCCTTGCTTGTGAACAACTGAGCAATTTAGGGAAGCTCCTTTTATACCCAATCATGAGACTCACGTTTCCAATTAACCAGTTCACCTGTGGGACGTTCCAAACAGGTGTTTTTTGAGCGTTCAATTTTCCCACTCTTTTGGTTCCTGTCTCAGCTTTTTGGGAATGTGTTGCAGGCATCAAATTCAAAGTAAGATAATGTTTGGAGAAAAAAAAAAAAAAAAGTTCATCAGTGAAGATTACACATCTTTGCAGTGCCTTCAGTTGAAAAGGATTTGTAAATCATTGTATTGTGTTTTTATTTACATTTTGGACAATGTCCCAACTTCATTGGAATTGGGGGTTATATAACATCACCTGCTTTGGGTGAATAAATCCCTTTGCCACTATTTGAATTAATACAGTGTCTGATAAATGTGGAAAATTAAACAAACTGCACAGCAAAGCATATTTTGACCAAATACTGTAGTCACTAAAGATGGGTACACACATAATGACTTTCAACATCTTAACCCATTTAAACAAAAAAAGTGAGACACCACACATGAGGAATAAGTCGGTGTGTGCTTACTGCTGTTATAGTGTGTCGTGTTCTTGAAATGACCAACACCCCACATTCCACACAACTATATTGCCA